>NW_028317988.1:1650000-1812500 GCF_062004578.1 Staurois parvus
CAATAACTGCTCATCATTCTTACTTAAAACACCTTTCTATAGATTAAAGTGACACTAAATGATGTCCTTATCCTCCAAATATATTCCATACACATCCGCTACTTAATGGCCTTGTAATCTAACTTTTCATGAAATTGCTCGTGTTTTATGTATCCTTGTGTCCCCGTGAACTCCCAAACCTCTCCCTTTCCCCTTCTTGAGCTCCCAAACCTTTTCCCTCTAACTTCCATTTGTTTGGCACGAGCAATGCATATTAGTTGCGATTCTATGTGCACTCCAAATTCCATAGTCCCTATCCTATGTTTGGCAGTGGTGTATTCATTTCTTGTGCTGCCCCAGGCAACACAAGAATCGGGTGCCCCACAAAAGCAGTGACCCCCCCATTGCCAGCACCTGCTGCCCCCGATCATCCCCCCCACTAAAGCTGCCAACATCCGATCACCCGCCCCCTCATTGCCACCAACCTCCGGCGCCAAGACCCAATCAAATCAATTAAAATAACTAACCTGCACAAGAAGTAGCCAGCCATCCCTGCACCCTCCAGCAATGCGCAGCCTGCTCACCAGGTCCCTGTCCCTGCCATTTCTTCTGGGGGGCATCGCAGCCACCCTGAAAATTGCAGACGGCAAACACCTTGTTTGTCTCGCAAAAAATACATTGCTGTACATTGGGAATGAACAATAGAGAGTGGCAATGCTCTTAAATACAGAGGGACCATGGAGAATGAACAGAGACCTCTAACAAGAAGCTGGATTACAGCAGCAAAAAATAATAAAAATGCTTTTAGTTACTCTTTAAAGCTTTACAGAACAAGTTCACCTTTGTAACATGTTACATCTGTATTTAGGGTAAGTTACAATACCTGCCTGTACTCCCCGATTCCCCCCCCCCCCTTTATGAGAACGGGTTGGAGATCTTCTCCCTGCACCACTGTCACAATTTAAAAACAGAGCAGTCATATGGGGGTTCTGCCCACATGGCCGCATCATTCATTAACAGAGTTCTATGAATGAATGAACTACAAATACCATCAGCCACCACTGCAGCAGATGGCTTGAACTCCTCAATAAACTACTAAGGCACTGTTGAGCGTTCTCATAGTTCATTGATTCATACTGCAATTCTATAACTGCTTCCCCATCTAGGAGGTATGGGTAGATAGCTTAATGAGAGTCTGCTGGATCCTGGCATTGTACTCACTATATGTAAAAAATAATAAATGCACATTTTTTGCAGGTAAACAAATGTGCATTTATTATTTTTTTCTATAGGAGCCTGGAAAGCATTGCACCAGCAATCAGTAGATCACTGATGCCATACAGGTCTCCTGCAGACCGGTCAGAATATCTGCTTGCTGTACAGGGTGTACGGCCAAGCAGATACAGGTGAAACTCAAAAAATTTAAATATCGTGCAAAAGTTCATTTATTTCAGTAATGTAACTTAAAAGGTGAAACTAATATATGAGATAGACTCATTACATGCAAAGCAAGATAGTTCAAGCCGTGATTTGTCATAATTGTGATGATTATGGCTTACAGCTCATGAAAACCCCAAATCCACAATCTCAGAAAATGAGAATATTGTGAAAAGGTGCAATATTCTCGGCTCAAGGTGTCCCACTCTAATCAGCTAATTAAGCCATAACACCTGCAAAGGGTTCCTGAGCCTTTAAATGGTCTCTCAGTCTGGTTCAGTAGGAATCACAATCATAGGAAAGACTGCTGACCTGACAGTTGTGCAGAAAACCATCATCGACACCCTCCATAAGGAGGGAAAGCCTCAAAAAGGTAATTGCAAAAGAAGTTGGATGTTCCCAAAGTGCTGAATCAAAGCACATTAATAGAAAGTTATGTGGAAGGGAAAAGTGTGGAAGAAAAAGGTGCACAAGCAGCAGGGATGACCACAGCCTGGAGAGGATTGTCAGGAAAAGGACATTCAAAAGCGTTGGGGACTTTCACAAGGAGTGGACCGAGGCTGGAGTCAGTGCATCAAGAGCCACCACACACAGACGGATCCTGGACATGGGCTTCAAATGTTGTATTCCTCTTGTCAAGCTGCTCCTGAACAACAAACAACGTCAGAGGAGTCTTACCTGGGCTAACGAAAAACAGACCTGGTCTGTTGCTCAGTGGTCCAAAGTCCTCTTTTCTGATGAGAGCAACTTTTGCATCTCATTTGGAAACCAAGGACCCAGAGTATGGAGGAAGAATGGAGAGGCACACACTGCAAGATGCTTGAAGTCCAGTGTGAAGTTTCCACAGTCTGTGTTGATTTGGGGAGCCATGTCATCTGCTGGTGTTGGTCCACTGTGCTTCATTAAGTCCAGGGTCAACGCAGCAGTCTACCAGGAGATTTTGGAGCACTTCATGCTACCTTCCACAGACGAGCTTTATGGGGATGCTGACTTCATTTTCCAGCAGGACTTGGCACCTGCCCACACTGCCAAAAGCACCAAAACTTGGTTCAGTGACCGTGGGATTACTGTGCTTGATTGGCCAGCAAACTCGCCTGACCTGAACCACATAGAGAATCTTTGGAGCATTGCCAAGAGAAAGATGAGAGACATGAGACCGAACAATGCAGAAGAGCTGAAGGCCGCTATTGAAGCATCCTGGTCTTCCATAACACCTCAGCAGTGCCACAGGCTGATAGCTTCCATGCCACGCCGCATTGAGGCAGTAATTGCTGCAAAAGGGGCCCAAACCAAGTACTGAGTACATATGCATGCTTCTACTTTTCAGAGGTCCGATATTGTTCTATGTACAATCCTTGTTTTATTGATTGCATGTAATATTCTCATTTTCTGAGATTGTGGATTTGGGGTTTTCATGAGCTGTAAGCCATAATCATCACAATGATGACAAATCACGGCTTGAACTATCTTGCTTTGCATGTAATGAGTCTATCTCATATATTAGTTTCACGTTTTAAGTTGCATTACTGAAATAAACTTTTGCACGATATTCTAATTTTTCGAGTTTCACCTGTATACTGACAGGAAGCTTCAATGGATTACCACAGCGGTCCACGACCTACAAGCCTACAGCTGCTAAGGCTGCCGGGACTTGCTGATCATTCATTCACGGAAGTCAGTGAATGAATGATGCAGCCATGTGGGCGGAGCCCCGCACAGCCACGCTGTTTTCAAATTTGACAGATAGAACGGGGAACTTCTCCTCATAGTACCTGTCAGAGGGAGGGGGGCAGCGGGCGGCAGCTGTGGCTATGGGAACATGTTACATGTTCCCAGAGGTGAAACGTATCCTTTAAGTCACCTGATTATGGTATCTGAGACTACATGTCCCATCAGTCATTGCACCAGTGCACATGTGTGCCCCTTCCTTGATTAAATCTGGCGAGGACACTGCCTGCCCTGAGGAGGAGGTTCAGAGGTGTACCTTCTGTCTGCTTTCATCTTAGGTTGCCTGTCTGTGTCACTGTCAGCATGTAGTCATATTCCCAGGAGTGTACATGATAGGGTGGCTCCATAAGGGTGGCTCCATAAGACTCTGCAAAGGACAAGAGGGGGCTTTTTTTCAGTGGGAAGGCAGGGGAACGCAGTTCTGGCATCTCCAGCACTGAATGTATGTAATGGCAAGGGGTGCTGTAGGATCTATAGTTGCTGGCTGCTGGGGATCTATTGTCACTAAAGGGGATCTATTTTTGTGTGGTGGTCTACTGTTGCTGGGGAGGTCCATTGTTGATGGGGGGTCAATTGCTGATGGAATGGATCTACTGTTGATGGAATACAACTGGTCTATTGACTATTTTTGCTGGTTGCAGCAGAGTCTATTAATGGTGGCTGTTGGGGGATCTGTTGTAGCTGCTAGGGGTCTATTTTGTTTTGGGAGTTCCTTGTTGCTGGAGGAATCTGTTGCTGCTGGGGGGGGGGTCAATTCTTGCTGGCTGCTGGAGATCTATTTCTCTGCTTTTCTTGTTATCAGTAACAAATTTCATACAAATTATTTAGTACCACAAAATGATACTTGGCTCTGTATTCTCTAAAATGAGCAATACTGGGAGGTGAGAAGGGGGATGCAGACAAGAAGTGACTCAGAAGGGGGGGCTTCCTGCACCTATTTTTTTTTTTTTTAATTTTAAAAAGCCATGGAAAGGAGTCACTGTAAAGTAGGAAGGCATGGAGCAGTGATGAGGGGACTAACTGGAGGAAAAGCAAAGTGTGAAACATGAAAAAGAGGCCTACTAAGTAAGAATTTGTATGAGCAGCTGAAATGGCCATAAATTTGGGTTGATTGTCGCTGTGTGCTTCATCCTGTCATTTCAGAACAATGATGTCATTCTCAGCTCATCTGCAGCTGTTACTATAAATCACTAGAAGACATACAAGTTTAACAAAGTGGACCCCTCCACCCTTCCAATCAAGCACACAAAGCCTCGTGTATGAAATCCTCCAGTCCTATGACTGACAGCAGGCTCTGCACACATGGAGGACGTGTGCTATGACACTCCATGACACCTTCACTAACTAAATACTAGCAAGAGAACAAATAACTGATACCCAGTCCACAACCAACGCGTATCTCTAGGAAAATGGGTAACACAATTAAAAAGCACACGGCTTAGATACACTCATTATCCTCTATCCATGATTCCTACACTTCTGTTGTGCAAAATAAGCAGAAAGGTGGCACCACTCTCTCTGTTAGAGTAACACCCCGCTCACATCGATCCTGACCACTGTAAGTCGCACGATTTCAAAATCGAGATGTCATTGCTATTTGAGGTGGGATTTGCAAGACATCTGACACAGATGTCTATGCAAATCGCACCAAAAGTGCTGCGCCACACCGATATCGCACAAAAAGTACTGGAACCACACCGGCATGAGCGCAGTAACTGTGGACAATAGGGTGCGACATGGCATGTGATTTGCAAGTTGCATGGCATACAAATCGCATGCCAAGTCGCACCCAGTGTGACTGGGGTCTTAAGGAATATAATGGTGTCAAATTCCCACTTCGAGGCTGCTAATTAGACAATGAAGAAACCATAATTTACTGACAGCTTAACAACTTTGCTCACTCTGCTCTCTCCCGTCAGCATCTGTGCAAGCAGCAGAGCCTAACTGGCTCCAAGTATTGGCCCTACCTCTCTCAGCATTGGTGTGCAGGTGATGGTATCTAGGCAGATTCAGGTTCTTATGCTAGTTGTATTAAAAAAAAAACTCACACATATACTGTACATTTATAAATTAATATACAACGAAATTACATGGTAGTATTTAAAGCGGATCTTCATTTAAAGTGTTTGTAAAGGAACAAATTTTTTTTTAAATAACAAAAAACATGGTATACTTACCTGCTCTGTGCAATGGTTTTGCACAGAGCAGCCCCGATCCTCCTCTTCTCGAGTCCCCCCTGCTGAGTGCCCCCTAAACAAGCTGCTTGCTATGGGGGCACTCGTGCATGCTCACTCCCAAGCTGGCGCTATGTGTTTATTGACAGAGTGGCTCAGACCCATCCTCCACTCCCTCCTCACTGGCTGTGATTGACAACAGGGGGAGCCAATACTGTGTCTGAGCCAATAAGGAGGGAGAGAGCAGAGAGCCTCTGCTCTCATGCACAGCACTGGATCAAGATTGGGCTCAGGTAAGCATAAGCAGGGCTGGGGGGGGGGAGCTGCATGTAGAAGGTATTTTACCTTAAAACAGAGTTCCAGTTGAATAAAAAAAAAAAAATAAAAAACTTAGCAGCTACCAAAACTGTAGCGGCTGACTTTTAAAATACAGACACTTACCTCTCCCTCAGTCCAGAGATGTCCTCACCATGGCTGGTTTCACCAGTCGTCTTCTCTCATCACCATCAGCATCCTCAGTGTGGGCACCCGGATGTAAAGCTGCAAGTTGTGCCCACTGCGCATTACTGCGTTTTGTGAATGGTTCCGTAACACACAAAATGGGGCTTGGCCACTCCCTCCTCAGTGGCTCTGACTGACAGCAACGGGAGACAATGGTTCTGGCTACTGCCTCCCAGCCAATGAGGACGCAGAGACCTGGGAGAGCAGCCGCTCTCAAGCACAGAGATGGATCGTGATCAGGCTTGGGTAGGTATTAGTGGAGGCTGAGGGGGGGAGCTGCATACTGAAAGTCCTTTACCTTTATGCATAGAATGCAAGAAGGTAAAAAAAACTTCAGCTTTTATATCCACTTTAAAAAGGTGAAAGTACTGCTAATCTGCTCCCCCCTTCCCCAAACAGACTTGAAAGATCTTGGGGGGGGGGTTCATTTTTTTGGTTTGGCTTTTTTTTTCTATGAACGGGTACCTTTCTCTGACAGGTACCTGCTCCGCTTTTACAATTCTTACCTAGATGAGAATTATGTACGTTTGCCCCACCATCCACCGCCTGCAACCTCCTGGAAAACTTGTCACGTCCCAGGAGGTTGCGGGACTAATCTGAGCAGCACGACCTTGTGCATGCACGGTGGGGAGCTGGCTGTGAAACCGTGGGACGTCACAGCCGGCTCCCACAGCCAAGATGACAGCGTCGGGGATCCGAAGACAGGCAAAGAACTAGCCTTGGAGAAGACAGCATTGCTGAGTGACTGTTTTTGTCAGGAGTGTCAGTACTGTTTTTAGAGCTGCTGACTTTTAATTCTTTTTAAAAACAGAACCGCTGTTCCTCTTTAAAGCCACAAAAACTATACAAATATACAGTCAGGCTGTTCATAATGGTTTCAGCTGCCAACAACAAACCCCAGACAGGGCACCTCCCTTCCAAATACCAACGTGCCCACCTTCCGGACCCTTCCTTTTAGCAGAATGCCGAGTCTGATATGAAACACTGAGAATTTTATTGTATAACAGAAAGGATACTGCAATGTCTTCATGTATTTCTGTACTGCTTGCAGCCAGTCTGGGATGGTCATCGACGTCTTGTAGTTTGGCACGGATGGTACTGCGGGCTGGAACAAAAAAAGAAATTAAAGCACTTTACTGAAAAGCGGAATATTTCGTTTCAGCGATCAAGACCATGTGTTTCCATACGGAAAATACATTTGTTTGTTCAACAGTTATCTTGAAATCTTTGCAGGATTTCCTAGCTATGAACAGTTTAATAGATAATTTCCTCAACACTCCACAACAGATGTCAGACCAAACTGGCTGCTCTTGTTTTTGTTGAACAATGTGAGAAAACATTGGGAATGGGGTATGTTAAATGGTCAGTTCACCTTCACCTTGTATTTTAATATTTAGGGTTCATGGACACTAGGGGCAGAAAAAAAATGCCAGAACCTTTGCCAGAAAAACGCTCATAGTGGCTCGTATTGCACAAGAGTTGTTTATGAACATTTGGCTTTACAAGCATTTTTTTTTACAAAACATTTCCCTCAGCTCATTTTACAGTGTACACTTGAAAACACAGAATGTTTCTAAACGCATGAGCATCAAGAGTTTTTTCTCCCTGAAAGCTTCCCTCTAAAATGCACTTGTGATGGGTATTATTTCTGCCTCTAAACACTCCTCTGCAAATATGCCTCTAAATGCCCTAGGCTAACAGAGCTACTTTATTATGCTGCAGAAAAAAAAAACCCACAAAATGCCTATAGAAGCAGAATTATTTATGCCAAGTGTGCATGGACCCTTAAACTGTTACTAAACCCAGGACCCTGCATTCCCTATATCTGGTCTCCCACAGTAAACACAGCATGGAAGTGCAATTATTGTAGTAAATATAAACTGCTAAACACCTTTTCTCATCAGCAGTATATAGCAGTCTTGTGACTTCTATCAGTGTCCAGCTGAGCACTGGTTAAAGCTTGTAGGAGTTTTCATTCTGTTCTGACTGTCCCATGAGGCTGCATAACCCTGACCCTCTGTCTGGACAGTGCTGATTTGCCCTGTGCTCACATGGATCCCCCCCCCCAAAAAAAAAACAAAACAAAAAACACACTCTAGCCACACACACTAAACTGAGCATGTACAGAGTGACTCCTAGAGCTCTGTACTATTAGCAGATGGATTGGGGACAGTAGAAGGGGAGGATCAGAGAACACAGGCTCAATCAGCATTTTTACACAACATGGAGGATTAACACCTTAGATTCCAAACGGAGTATAACAAGCATGCTTTACTGCATATACAGACTGATTTTGCTGTTGTGGATTTAGGAACATTCTGATAGATGATTGAGGGTGAAACTTCCACACAATTTCTTATATTGTTAAGGGATCCTATAGATGAGATCTCTGGCAAATTCCTAGGTCCCCCATTCACACCTGAGCACTTTGTTGTGAGAGTTGAGTGTAAATTATGTAAAATTCCTTTATTCTCAATGGTCCATTCACACCTGAGCACTGTGTCCTGTCATGTAAAGGCAAAAAAAGTGCATGAGCTTCTTTGGGGTAGAATCGCACCTTTGTGGCTCCATGGACTATAATTGGAGCCCATGAAAAATATGTATTTATTTTAGGCATTCTCATTTAAAAATGTATGGGGCCAAAAATGTGTGATTATGCTCCTGTACTGCAAGTCGCCATCAAAAACATAAAAAGAGCCTCTAAATCGCTTGGCTATGCTCAGGATAAGGTGTGAACAGGGACTAGTCTCTACACCTGCTGTAACTTGATGAGATATATAAAATAATCCTTTGTTGGAGAATGAAACAGGAGGAGCTGGAATACGCAAAAGGTGGGTGGGAATGCCCAAACTCCCAGGTGGACAGGAACAGAGTTGGGAATTATGGCAGGGAGATCTCACTGTAGGAACATCCAAGCTGGGGCGTATTTACCACAAGGCAAACAAGGCATTTGCCTAGGGCGGCGATTTTATAGGGGGCAGCACTGTCCCCCGAAAGAAGGAAAGGAAGAAGGGACACACGCAGTACGGGGACCAGGTGGGATCTGAGAGAGGCTGCGGGCTGCTTGACGGTGTATGCAGAGCCTGACTCTTGTTCTCGGGAATGTCTGGAGCTGTGAAGTTGAGTGTCTTATCTCTTGTTGGGGTGGGGGTTGCTAGTGTATGGGGGGTGGTGGTAATGGAAAGCTCTCTCAGATGGGGCTGGGGGGGGACTGGGGTGTTGTTGGTCAATGGGGGGAGCCAATTTTTGTGTTGCCTAGGGCAGCATGAAACCTAAATACACCACTGCATCCAAGAACTAAATATGGGGCTGACACAGCCAACCACTCTCCAAAAAAAAGCCCAAAACACGTGTTTTTTCCAAGCTGTATGTGGAATAGTCATACCTACAGAGCCTCTCAGAGTACAATGAATTATTTGTATCATTACCTGCCAGCTACAAAGGCCTACAATTTAATTTTATTACCAGGGCATAAAGACCCACTCTAAGGTATCTTCTTGATGAAAGACCTTTCTCTTCTTGGACATTGGTAGGAAACTGGAAAGCCATACAGTCACCAGGAGAAGGCACCAACTCTGTGCAGGAACGTGGTTGGATATAAAGCCAGGATGCAAGAGATGCAAGACCTCAGTACGGACTTAGGCTAAGTTCAGATTTCTGCATGTCGGGAAATGCGTGCAAAATCATGAACTTTCCTGACATGCTTCCATTTAGCAGACGCGGCAGTGGTGCCATTATTAATGACACCCCCACTCATCTGCAAACAGCTGCATTTTTGTGCGCATCAAACTGCATGGTCCAACATCATGTGGTTCAGTGCAGTGCAATTTTCAAAGAGTCAGGGAAGGAACCAAGCTTGGTCGCACCTGTAGGTGTGAGCCACGCCTAAAGCTACAATGCTACTAATATATTATCACTCCTAATGCCAAAATGGTCCAAATTTCTAGAGGACTGCCAAGACAGTTTGATGCCCGCCACAAAGTTTGCTGAAATCCTTACAATATCTATAGCCAGGGCTTTTTTTTTTTTTTTTTTCCCCCCCACAGAGAACAGGTGCATGAACTCCCCCTTCTGATTTACCTCACCCCCTATCCACCTCTGAGCACTGTCCCTTGGTTCCTCACCCTACCCACCTCCCAGTATCTTTTATAGAACACAGAACCAAGTATCATTTTGAGGCGATAAGAAATTTGTATGGAATGTGTTAATGATAACTATAAAGAAATTAGATCCCCTTCAGCCAGTAACAATAGACCACTCCGAGCAACAATTGACCCCCCCGACAACAAAATACCCCCAAAAAACAAAAGTGATGCCCCAGCAAAAGATAGACCCACCACAACAAAATACCCCCCCAGCAACAATAGCTCTACCCCAGCAACAACAGATCTCCCAGCAGAAAGCACCAATAAACCCTCCAGCAGCGAGCAACAATAGAACCAGGGGCGGACTGACCATTTGGAAACTCGGGCACTGCCCGAGGGCCCGGGGTCAGTAGGGGGCCCCATGAGATGCCCCTGGTACCTTTTTCATAGGCGGTTTGGAGTTTGGGCAAGGACACAGGGGCCCCATGATCCCCTATTGCACGGGGGCCCCATGAGTTGTCAGTCCGCCCCTGAATAGATCCCTCCCAGCAACATAAGACCACCCCCAGCAACAATAGATCCCCAACCAGCAACAATAGACCTCCCCAACAACAGACCCCCCCCCCCCAATAGATGCCCCAGCAGCCAGCATCATTCAATACACCATGTGCATTCTCGCTGAAAAAAAGCCCTCAGAGGAGATTGTGTTTTGTCAACAAAAGAGGAGTTAAACATTGATTTTAAATTTAGATAAACCTTTCTCAACCCCCAGAAGAACCCTTTAAATAACTTTCTGGTGTCAAGGATCCCCTGCTAATATGTACAACTTATGAGAGATTAGTGTGAACAGTAGCTATAAAAATATATAGTATAGTTAGAGTATGTCACTGCCAGGGCTGCTCTATATGACCATTTTATATTCAGTAATAACGAAACAAAAAATAATAACGGCCAGACAGGAAACTCAAGACAATGAAAGTTGTAATGCTCCCTCACACTGGTGTTCAGCAGAAAAGAGTTCCCTTCATTGATGGTCAGGGATCAAGTTCCACATTACCCTGGTGGTCAACCTAGGGCCCTAGTACACTGGTGGTCAGTGGGGGAAAAAAGTGTCAGTGATAGATTATATCTAGTACTACTTGGTCACATTTACCTGAACTTGTTCTTAAATGCGGAAAATGGTTCATAGCCTATTCAAGGGAATTTTTCAATGTCAGGAAGATACCCCAACATTTATACCCACACAGGTAGCACCAACACCGTGATCCAATCTCCATGGAAAGGGATATGTTCTTGTCCAAATTGTGGAACCACCATGGTCATTATCCCATTTACGGTGTCAGAAAGGCTTCATAGGAGTTAATCCTTTGATTTACATGGCTGAAGGTGAGAACTGCTGTCAAAACACTAATTAGAACTAAAGAAGTGGCTAGGATGAGCTAGAAAACTCCATCATTACAGAACAAGTCCAGCCAAATGTAAATAACTACTAGATATAATGTACTACTCCCAGATAAATGAGAACTTTCACTGACAGTGGTAGATTATATGAGAGGCAGAAAATTGCTCATTGTTCAAGTAACCCCAACCTCTGGAAAAGCCCGAGGATTTCACGGGACCCTGGCTGAGATAGACTGATTTAGAGGATATTTAAAAGAAGTGTGGCTTTGTTTTCCCCCAATTAAACTTACCTAGGTGAATGTAGCATCAGTCTGATGCTGCATGTGTCCCCAGCTCCAAGTGTGAGAACTCAGAGAACACGACTGCTGATCGCTGAGTTCTCACAGCCTCTCTGAGCAGAAAGTGGTGACGGTCATGCATGGCTTGTTACCAACATGTGGTGAAAATTTCATGTCAATAGCACCTTTAGAAATATATTTACCTAGACAAATGGTGACGTGTTCAATACCGATTTTACCCGCTGTATATTGTACATTTACATCACTCCCTGTCCTCAAGGAGCTTACAATCTAAGGTCCCCAACTCCTATTTATACATACACATGCTAGGGCCAATATCAACAGGACCCAATTAACCTACCAGCATGTCTTTGGCATGTGGGAGGAAACTGGAGTAACCGGGAGAAACCCACATAGGCACAGGGCAAACACGCAAACTCCAGACAGGTAATGCTGTGGTTGGGATTCAAACCGACAACACTAGCGTATTGAATGTGTATGCAAACCCTAACAATGACTTTTTCTTATTTACCACTTTTAGTCTGTTAAATATACCACAAAAAATGTTTCGTAATATCTTGCAAGAAATCTTGTCAACTTTCTATGCTCTTGGTATGTGCAGTCTTGTCTGCTACATTGTCCTCAGCTAACTCTCATGACCACAAATCCCCTCCCCTCTATATTATAGTTTTGGAACCAGATGAGGAGTGAAGTTTGTGAATAGAAAGTCTTGGAAACTCTAGCTGGTTGGAGAACAAAGACCACTTTATGGGTATAGGACAGGGTTTCTCAACCAGGGTTCCTCCAGAGGTTGCTAGGGGTTCCTTGAGCAATGAGCAATTACTGACTCTCAGATAAGTTCCCACTGACACCATTGATCTTTTTAGCCATCTGTAAAGGGGGATTGTTCCCAATCACTACAAATGTAAGGATAATTATTCCTGCTGACCCTCAGGCTAATGCAGGGTTTCTCAAACAGGGTTCCATGGAACCCTAGGGTTCCTCCAGAGGTTGCTAGGGGTTCCTTGAGCAACAAGCAATAGCCGCCTCTCAGATAGCTAAATATATCAATGGTGTCAGCGGGAACCTATTTATAAGGAGGTAATTCTTCAATGTCCACAAGTGTAAGAAACAATCTTCCTACTAGGGGTGGACTGACCATTTGAAAACTGCCCGAGGGCCCGGGGTCAGTAGGGGGCCCCATGGGATGCCCCTGGTACCTTTTTCATAGGATTTTTTGAGTTTGGGCAAGGACACAGGGGCCCCATGATCCCCTATTGCCCGGGGGCCCCATGAGTTGTCAGTCCGCCCCTGCTTCCTACTGACATCAAACAAATGTATATTGAGCTGTAGATAAAGTAATTTTTAGCAGGGGTTCCCAGAGACAAAAAAGCCATTTCAAGGGTTCCGTTTTGTTGAAAAAGTTGAGAAAGGCTGGTCTAATGTATCACAGGGTTCCTTGAGAGTGGAAAGTTGTTCAAGGGTTCCTCTGTGTCAAAGAAGTTGAAAAGGTTGCTAAAGGACATCAAATGCAGCCAATGTGTTTCAGGGGATTAAGGCTCCCCTTCTTCAGAATTTGGTAATATTAGATCTATTGGTCTTGGGGACTGTAGTATGTGTCCTAATAGAGTACTGATGATGTGGAGTGTCTGGTGCACCTGCAGTGGCAAAAAGGCATTTATCCAAGTGATTATCCATCTAAATACTTACAGCTGTGTTTACTGTCCTGCATGCCCCTTTCACATGGATGTTCCGATTGGGTCCACCTTTCTGTCTTTCAGGCGGATTCAATAGGGACCTCTATTCTCCTGAAGGCTTGGTTCACATACTGTATGTGCGGGTGGTGCTGCTGCTGCGGATCCGCACAAAAATCCATGCAGCTTCACCACCCGCACAGAAGAATACGGACCCGAGGGAGGGTGCCATTAATTCTAATGGCATGCCGCCCGCACTGCAAATCGCAACCGTACTGGGATCCGAGGTTCCCGTGTAGGCTGCGTTTTCGGAAGAAGTGCAGGGACTTCTTCCCTGCGTGTCCCGGGGCACGGGAGTCCATTCAAATGAATAGGCTCTTGTGCCCACACAAAACAAGGACCGCAGGAACACACATATGTGAACCAAGGCTCATGGAGAGGCGGGTATAAACTAATATGTGTCAGTTTACACCCACCTACATCCAATCCGATTAGCCAAAAAGAAACGGATGGGGATCTGTTCCCCTTTCATCCAACAGATCGGATCGCAGTTGGGTGTAAACGGACAGGAAGTCTGTTTACACCTGACCGCCCATAGAGGAGAGAGGTTTGTGTCCATGTCCACTCTGCATAAATGGAGTGGACACAGACCTATCATCCACCCAGTGTGAAAAGGGCTTAACAAACACAGTGAGAACCATAGACAGACAGGAAAGGAGTGAAAAATAAACCACTAACACAACAGGATAACACAAGACCACCCAACACACAATTAATGGGGTTATGGGTTCAATAGAAAAAAAGCCATCCCAAACAGCCAAATGATGTAATGGAAAAAGTCAACTTCATTGTTCCACTTATGTAGTACAAGATAACCCGTTTCTAGCCAAGCATTTTCAGCACTATGCAACATTTAAATTTTTTGTAATTAAAAAAGTAAGTTGAAGTCAAACCTTCAGGTGCGAAAAAAGTTACAGCTGTGCAGAGGCTTCTTCATAGGTGTTATTGTATTAGCTGGAAATTAATTATCACCTCGGAAGGCTGTTAACTCTGCTCTCCATGCTAAAATATGCCAGAGCTAATTTTGGCTTTGGCATTTTGTTTCCAAACTTGATTTACAACCATTAAAGTAGAACTCAGGGCTATATAACAAAATCTTGACCCTATCCCTTCCACCACCCAAGTCTCCCTTCTGGTCACTGAGCCCAGCCGCCACATTATAGGACTAGCCCGGGACCTCAAGAAACGTGGAGATTTGCACAAAACTTCAGTTGCTCATCTCTCTGGATCGTCAAGCGGTTTTCGCTAAAGATGACCTCTTTCTGTTTATTTTGAGCTCAGTTGCCTAGATCTATGGTGGGTTTAGTTCATGGAATAGGTTAATACATCTGCCCTTTAACCCTTTCATGACTAGGGGTCACTAAAGCCTGGGCTAAATTAGGCAGAGTCACAGATGATTCCATTTTTTCATTCAACTAGTGGGTTGAACTAAAAAAACGGACCAGATTGCCCCATCCACACACTCGGTGTGGATGGGGTATTCCTCCTCGCTGAGCTATCGTATTCTGATAGTAGGAAGACTTTGCTCTGCCAGAATACGCTGATCAAGCAGGGAAAATCCAACATGGCGATTGTGCAGAAGTTAATTGACAGATCGATTTCTGTACAACCTGTCTGCTCATACATGGATCAAAATTTGTTCAGTCCATGCTGAACAGGCCAAAATATGATTACATTTATGGCTGGCTTTAATAAGAACACAATTATTAACTTACTATCTAAGACAGTGGTTCTTAACCTGGGTTCGATCGAACCCCAGGGGTTCGGTGAGTCAGTCTCGGGGGTTCGGCGGAGGTGACCCACACCCGACTCATATGATTTCTGATGACATGCCCCGCTTGTCCATCATTGGCTGCAGGTGGTCACGCAACATCGCTTAGCCCAGTGGTCGGCAAGCCGCGGCTCTTGTGTGCCGGGCGCCCGCTCCCCTCCCTCCTCTCGGGCGGCAGGGACTCAAATGCAATGATTGGCCAGTCTCGCTGCCACTCACATCCTGATAGCCAGTGATTGGCTGTCAGGATGTGTGTAGGCGGGGCAGCGTGACGAACGTGAGAGGAGCTAGGCTCCTCTCACAGTCCGCCCTGAAGACCGGAACGGCGCGGGAATACAGCGAGAGGAACGCGCGGAGCAAAGGTAAGTGAATTGACACAGGGGGGACTTGGGGACTTAATATGGGGAATGAATTACTATAGGGGGGATGAATTACTATATGGGGGATGAATTACTATATGGGGGATGAATTACTATATGGGGGATGTATTACTATATGGGGGATGTATTACTATATGGGGGATGAATTACTATATGGGGGATGAATTACTATATGGGGGATGTATTACTATGGGGGATGTATTACTATATGGGGGATTAATTACTATATGGGGGATGAATTACTATATGGGGGATGAATTACTATATGGGGGATGAATTACTATATGGGGGATGTATTACTATATGGGGGATGTATTACTATGGGGGATGAATTACTATATGGGGGGATGAATTACTATATGGGGGGATGAATTACTATATGGGGGGATGAATTACTATATGGGGGATGAATTACTATATGGGGGATGAATTACTATATGGGGGGATGAATTACTATATGGGGGATGAATTACTATATGGGGGATGAATTACTATATGGGGGATGAATTACTATATGGGGGATGTATTACTATATGGGGGATGAATTACTATATGGGGGATGTATTACTATGGGGGATGAATTACTATATGGGGGATGAATTACTATATGGGGGATGAATTACTATATGGGGGGATGAATTACTATATGGGGGGATGAATTACTATATGGGGGGATGAATTACTATATGGGGGGATGAATTACTATATGGGGGATGAATTACTATATGGGGGGTGAATTACTATGGGGGATGAATTACTATATGGGGGATGAATTACTATGGAGGATGAATTTTCATACCGTTTGTTACAACATATCTTTGCGAGCAATCCTTTGAGGATGCTGGACATAAAGACGAAGAAAAGGAACAGACTTTGTTGCGAAAATGACATGAGAGTGGCACTTGCCAAGGTAATGCCGTGCATTTCTGAACTGGCCTCTGAAAGACAACAGCAGAAGTCACACGGATTTGCGGTAAATATTCATTATTTTGTTTTTGTGTGAAAATCATGTTTTAATGGTTTTATTCTTTGTTCTTAATGGTTTTGTTCATTTTGTGCACCTATGTATAAATATATACCTATGTTTTGAATTTTAAAAATCATATTTTATTTTTCCAATTAAGAAGGGTTCGGTGAATGCGCATATGAAACTGGTGGGGTTCAGTACCTCCAAAAAGGTTAAGAACCACTGATCTAACATATTAATCTGTTCATTGTTTTCTTAAACTGGTAGTAAAGCCACTTTGTTCATTTCTAATTACAGGGAATCTTATAGAAAAGCTTATCTGTAGGTAAAATGAGTATCTCCTAAACGTGCACCATTTAGGAGATACTTGGGGGGGGGGGGGGGGATTTTCCAGCCGGCACATCCGTTCTGAAGGAATGGCATATTTGTGCCGTTCCTTCAGAGCACTGTGCTGTGTCCTGAGACTCCCGTGTGCATGTGCGGGAGTGACGTCATTGTGGCCCAGCCAGCCAGATGGCCAAAGCTTGCGAACCTGGAAGGAAGAACGGGTGAAGACGGAAGCCTCTACAGTGATGGAGGGCTTCATTTTAAGGTAAGTTTTGCATGTGATGCATACTAGCACATAATGCCTTTACCTTGCAGGGGATTTTAATTTGGATTCAGCTTACTACCGCTTTAAAGCGGAACTCCATGTAAATTTTTGTTGGTCCCATGCAGTGGGGCTATGCCTGCACTGCATGGGTTAACTGCTAGTTTTGTCCAGGGGCTCCCTGAAAGGCTATACTTACCCTGTCCTTTGAAATCTCCCAAAAATGGCACTCCCCCATGTCCAGCGGTGGGTTGTTCCTGCCGTCCTCAAACCCGGAGCCAGCGTGATGACATCAGGAACAGTCCATTCACAAGACCGCTAGTGTGCAGGGGGGCAGAAGTGGCAAGGACTGGTCTTGCGCTTGGAGGATCGGTGGATTAGGTGAGTATATCTTTGCTCCTATCACCCCTAGACACAAAGGAGCAGTTTGCCCATGCAGTGCAGGCACAGCCCCACTGCATGGTACAAAAATTCTTTTGCTTGGAATTCTGCTTTAAACATTTTGTTTGACAAATAATTGTAAAAATCCTTTGCTATTTTTTATTAAAGTGATTCTTAAGCTTCAATTTTTTTTTTTAACAAACATGTTATACTTACCAGCGTTGTACAATGGGTTTGCACAGAGCAGCCCTGAACCTCCTCTTCTGTGGTTCCCCCACTGGCACTCCTGGATGTTCCACTGTTCCGAATGCCTCCATAGGAAGACACATGCTATGGGGGCACTTGTGCAGGCTTGATCCTGAGCCAGAGTGTGTGTTCATTGACAAACAGTGTGGCTTGACCCCACCTCCCTCCTTACAGGATTTGATTAACAGCAGCGGGATCCAATGGCTCCCGCTGCTGCCTTCATGTCCAGTGAGGAGAGAGAGCAGTGCTGCTGTTGGGCACAGCACAGGATCGAGTTTGGTCTCAGAAAAGCATTTAGGGGAGAGCTGCCTTTACAATCATTTTGACAGCTGCCAAATGAACAAAAATAATCATGTTTGGTTATTTTTATACTTTACATAACAGTTTTATTCACATTACACGAACTGGCCACTTTATTAGGTACAACTTGCTAGTAATGGGTTGGACCTCCTTTTCCCTTCAGAACTGCCTTAATTCTTCGTGGCATAGATTCAACAAGGTGTTGGAAACATTCCTCAGAGATTTTGGTCCATATTGACATGAGTTACTGTTGCTTTTCTATCATCTCGAACCAGTCTGCCCATTCTCCTCTGACGTCTGACATCACCAAGGCATTTTCGTCCACACAACTGCCAATCGCTGGATATTTTCAGTTTTTCAGACCATTCTCTGTAAACCCTAGAGATGGTTGTGCGTGAAAATCCTAGTAGATAATCAGTTTTTGAAATACTCAGACCAGCCTGTCTGGCACCAACAACCATGCCACGTTCAAAGTCACTTAAATCCCCTTTCTTCCCCATTCTGATGCTCAGTTTGAACTTCGGGAAGTCGTCTTCACCACATCTACATGCTGCCATGTGATTGACTGATTAGCAATTTGTGTTACCAAGCAACTGAACAGATGTACCTAATAAAGTGGCCGGTGAGTGTATTTACACTAAGTACAGGTTTTGTTTTCCTAAACAAACAAGGCCAGTTTCACACTGCTGCACTGAAGTTTGGCCGCAGCGTAGGTGTACCCATGATTTTCATGTCGTAAAAACAGCAGTTTCCCTTATACTTTGTTAGATTGTGCATTGTTGGTGTGTTTCTTAAAGCACACTAAAGTTCCTGCATGCTGCATCTTTTGTGCGCTTTCAAAAAACACGCCAAAAAAAAAATATTCTAATAGAAAGTCAATGGGAAACAGGGGGTTAACTGCACAAAAAACATGGGTACACCTCCGATGAAGCCAAACCGCAGTGCAGCAGTGTGAAACGATCCTAAACACAGTGACAGTGGCAACTGCCAGCTTTGTTTGTAAACAAACTTTCCATGATCACAATGATCAGCTGTCATTGTGATTGAATGTTAGGCTATTATGCCCTTCCATTTCCAAACACTAGTCTAAGCCTGGCTGCTGTCAATGACCGAGCAGTCCCAAAACTAGCCGTGTGCACAGGTGTGTACTCCCTGTTCTGAAATGGAACAGAGTTCAATGTTCTATCAGCAGTGGGCATTGTGTCCAAAATATTTACAGATTGGGGTCAGGAATAGAACAAATTGTGTACTGAGAGAATATTGAAGCTGCCTTAGCAGACCTCTCTATCTGAAAACACTAGGCTGTGATGTTGATCCATAGGCTTCAGTGCTTTTCAGGTCACCGATTGGAAACAAGTATGCAGATCAGAAATGTGAACTTCAATCTGACATTTCTGGCCTGCGCTTTTGTGTCATGTCAGTGTGTCAAAGGATGTAACCCAGAGACATCCAGAAAACTAGTATTTTTATAAAGGGAAAAAAAGCAGAGGCCATCTTCAGCTCTTTGAGTACAGGTTTCCTTTAGATGCCTATATTCAGAGTTTACCAAAGCGCCTACCGGCACCCCGGCCCGATCCCCTCATGGTGACAGTGGGAGGAGGATTTTCTCCCCACAACCACAGTCACAATTCAAATACGACGCGGCTGTGCGAGGCTCACCATTCAATCAGTTTCCTGTGAATTAATTTTAGACTACAAGTACCATCTTCCATTGCAGCAGACAGCTTGTAATTCTCAATGAACTGCTAGGGCACTGGGGAGCACTCTCGTAATTCAATGATCTTCCTGGACTTTAGTAACTGCTTGCCCATATAGGAGGTATGGGCAGACAGTCTACAGGCATTGGACTCTTGATCTGATGATCGTCACTGCAATGCTTCACAGGCTCATAAGAAATAATAATAATGAATGTACATTTTTTTACCTGCAAAAAAAAGCTTTTTTTTAAAAAAGGCGGACTTATCCTTTAAGAGCTCACTGGGTCTCTGGCAGAACAAGCAACATTTGTTCTGTACTTGCAATATTTTTAAAAATATAAACATGTGGGATGTGCACGTACTGTATACTTTTTTCTAGCCTAGCCATACATTGGGAGACATTCTATAACTTTTTAGTCCTCTGTATTAGTTGTGTGTGTGCGCACACGTGTCTAGCTCAGCATAGTTAGGGGTTTTTCTCTAATAGCTGGAAGTCATCAGGATACAGAAGAACCTTTTTCTGGAGAAGGAGATGATAAAATCCGTGGCAGCAGAAATGCTTACACATGTGAAGTGCATTATATCTGCTGACCATAAATTACAGGCTGGCTGCTGTTATATAGAACACAGATGAGACTCGGGATGAAGAGATCACATCAGTGGAGGAACCAGCCAAGTCTTCTACACATTGGAAAAAACTCTTCCCATGGAAGTACTCCGGATTCGTCATGTGTTGCATTGTGGCCAGGATATGAAGTCATTTTCCAGCACAATACCGATCACTCACTGCCTTCCTGTACTCAGACATCGCTTATACAGCCCAGTCTGTGAGTATGGCATACTAGTGGAAGAGAATGTAGTAGAGGACAACCTGGTCACAGAGAACTAAAACACTCACCCCATATACAACGGATGTACCGAATGGAATACAAAGAATTAAGCCCCATTGTTGGCATCAATGGATGAAACAGTGCCACAAGGGCCTGATAACAGCAATTAAAAGGGCCACAGATTGGAGAACACTGCTCTATAGTAATTCCTCTTCTTTTTTCATTGCAGAGAAGTAATGGATTCCAAGCAGAAGCAACATGCTGATACTGAGTTCTCGATGAAGGAGTGCAGGTTGTCCGACAGCCACAGAAGGCTACAGAATGTTTACGGAGACAACACCATTGACAAGGGTCACCAATGACAAGGCATTGCGCTTGTCAATGGTCTCATCTACATAAACATTCTGTAGCCTTCTGTGGATGTCGGACAGCATATACCATATATATATCGTACTTTGTCAAGAACTCAATGAAGGCACATTGCTTCTGCTTGGAATTTATTATTTACCTGCAATGAAAAATAAGAAGGGTTATTAAAAAGAGGCGTTACTCTACCAAAATATGAAATCTAAGCAGCCTATTTAAGTTTAAAAAAAATAAAAAAATAAATATGATGCCCACTTTCGTATTACATTAGATATAGCCCTTGTATGATTAGATCTTAGCTGCTATGGCATTTTCCCTGCCAAAGCCAAACAAATATATAAAATCTTGACAATTGTGCTAGTAAAAGTGGCGTTGGGATGGAAAAGGGTAGGGAATATAGACTGTTTTTATTGCTGTCTATGTTGGGGAAATTCCTCCCACACTTCCTGTGTGGTCATCAGGCCAAAAATTGGGGACATTTTTTTCAAACGTGGAATCACCTGGATCGGCAATCTTTGAACTGGCTCAACTAAGAAAAGGCAAGGTCTTAAAGTAGAAGCAGCAGCAGCACACAAGGTAATTACTGAGGCATGGGTAGGCAACCTCAGCAATCCAGCTGTGGTGACACTACAAACCCCTTCATGAATGTACAGTATACACTCACTGGCCACTTTATTAGGTACACCTTACTAGTACCGGGTTTGACCCCCTTTTGCCCTCAGTAATGCCTTAATTCTTTGTGGCATGCAGTGCCTTGAAAAAGTATTCATACCCCTTGAAATTTTCCACATTTTGTCATTTACAATCAAAAACATCAATGTATTTTATTGGGATTTTATGTGATAGAGCAAACACAAAGTGGCACATAATTGTGAAGTGGAAGGAAAATAATAAATGGTTTTCAAACATTTTTACAAATAAATATCTAAAAAAAAAGTGTGGCGTGCATTTGTATTCAATCCCCTTTACTCTGATACCCCTAACTAAAATCTAGTGGAACCAATTGCCTTCAGAAGTGACCTAATTAGTAAATAGAGTCCACCTGTGTGTAATTTACTCTCAGTATAAATACAGATGTTCTGTGAAGCCCTCAGAGGTTTGTTAGAGAACATTTGTGAACAAAACAACATCATGAAGGCCAAGAAAAACACCAGACAGGTCAGGGATAAAGTTGTGAATAAGTTTAAAGCAGGGCTAGGTTATAAAAAAAATGTCCCAAACTTTGAACATCTCATGGAGAACTGTTCAATCCATCATCAGAAAATGGAAAGAGTATGGCACAACTGCAAATCTACCAAGATATGGCCGTCCACCTAAACTGACAGGCCAGGAAAAGAAAGCATTAATCAGCGAAGCAGCCAAGAGGCCCATGGTAACTCTGGAGGAGCTGCAGAGATCCATAGCTCAGGTGGGAGAATCTGTCCACAAGACAACTATTAGTCGTGCACTCCACAAATCTGGCCTTTGTGACAGAGTGACAAGAAGAAGCCATTGTTGAAAGAAAGCCATAAGAAGTCCTATTTGCAGTTCACGAGAAGTCATGTGGGGGACACAGCAAACATGTGGAAGAAGATGCTCTGGTTAGATGAGACCAAAATTGGACTTTTTGGCCTAAAAGCAAAACGCTATGTGTGGCAGAAAACTAACACTGCACATCGCCCTGAACACACCATCCCCACTGTGAAACATGGTGGTGGTAGCATCATGTTGTGGGGATGCTTTTCTTCAGCAGGAACAGGGAAGCTGGTCAGAGATGGATGGAGCTAAATACAGGGCAATCTTAGAAGAAAACTTGTTAGAGTCTGCAAAAGACTTGAGACTGGGGCAGAGGTTCACCTTCCAGCAGGACAACGGCCCTAAACATACAGCCAGAGCTACAATGGAATGGTTTAGATCAAAGCATATTCATGTGTTAGAATGGCCCAGTCAATGTCCAGACCTAAATCCAATTGAGAATCTGTGGCAAGACTTGAAAATTGCTGTTCATAGACACTCTCCATCCAATGTGACAGAGCTTGAGCTATTTTATAAAGAAGAATTGGCAGAATTATCACTCTCTAGATGTGCAAAGCTGGTAGAGACATCCCCAAAAAGACTTGCAGCTGGAATTGCAACGAAAGGTGGTTCTACAAAGTATTGACTCCGAGGGGGCTGAATACAAATGCACACCACACTTTTCACATATTTGTAAAACATTTTGAAAACCATGTATCATTTTCCTTGCACTTCACAATTTTGTTCCACTTTGTGTTGGTCTATCACATAAAATCCCAACAAAATACATTAATGTTTTTGGTTGTAACATGACAAAATGTGGAAAATTTCAAGGGGTATGAATACTTTTTCAAGGCACTATAGATTAAGCAAGGTGTTGAAAACATTCCTCAGAGATTTTGGTCCATAGTGACATGATAGCATCATGCAATTGCTGCAGAATTGTTGGCTGCATATCCAGGATGCGAATCTCCAGTTCCACCGCATCCCAAAGGTGCTCTATTGGATTGATATCTGGTGACTGTGGAGGCCATTGGAGTACAGTGAGCTCATTGTCATGTTCAAGAAACCAGTTTGAGATGATTTGAGCTTTGTGACATTGTGCATTACCCTGCTGGAAGTAGCCATCAGAAGTCATAAAGGAATGAACATGGTCAGCAACAATACTCAGGTAGGCAGTGGTGTTGAAAAAATGCTCAATTGGTACTAAGGGGCCCAAAGTGTGCCCAAAAAATATCCCCCACACCATTACACCACCAGCCTGAACCATTGATACAAGGCAGGATGGTTCCATGCTTTCATGTTGTTTACACCAAATTCTGACCCTACCATCTGATTGCCGCAGCTGAAATAGCAGCCTCAGTTTCTTTTTCTTACAGGAGTGGCACCCGGTGTGGTCTTCTGCTGCTGTAGCCCATCTGCTTCAAGGTTCTAAGTGTTGTGCATTCAGAGATGGATTTCTGTATACCTTTGTTGTAACGAGTGGTTATTTGATTTACTGTTGCCTTTCTATCATCTCAAACCAGTCTGCCCATTCCCCTCTGACCTCTGACATCAACAAGGCGTTTTCATCCACACAACTGCCACTCACTGGATATTTTTTCTTTTTCTCTGTAAACCTTAGAGATGGATGTGTGTAAAAATCCCGGTAGAGCAGCAGTTTTTGAAATACTCAGACCAGCCCATCTGGCACCAACAATCATGCACATTCAAAGTCACTTAAATCCACTTTATTCCTCATTCTGACGCTCGGTTTGAACCTCAGCAAGTCGTCTTCACCACGTCTAGATGCGGCCATGTGACTGGCTGATTAGTATTTTGTGTTACCAAACAATTAAACAGGTGTACCTAATAAATGTGGCCAGTGAGTGAATACAGGGCTGCATAAAATTGTCTTTGCAATAGAAATACCTGTAATAAATGGCTGGAAACCCCTCCTAGAAAAAAAAACACTCCAATCAATCAATAGGGTCAAACCAATTCAATGCCCCCCCCCCACCTTCCCTCCTTACCAACTAGGTTTGGTCATTTGTTGTCATCTAAACCTGTCTTAGGATGCTTTTGAAGAATAAAAGCACAGGAAACAGGCAAAATGACATTTCAGCAAAAATCTTAAGAGCAAATGAAGCAAATCTCTCCAGGAGCTCCAAGAACTCCACAGACATCACAATCCGTAATGGGATTTTATGGTTCAGCAGGAATTTTAGCTGATGCCAACAGCTGCTCTGGGTCTGCATTCCTGGGGGCGGCCGGAATAATGTCATCCGCAGACCCTCTGCAGTCTGCTTTCTACATGAAGCTCGGAGATTTCAACTACATTAAAATGGCAATACTGATCCCTGCAATAAACCAGGTTTAAATAAATCCTGCCTCTTTATATAGCAGTGCAGTAACTAAGGATATCTGCAGCCAGCGTGGCTGGGTGCAGGAGTTAAAGGAACATTTCATATTTTACCAAGCAAACGTTTTTCACTTTCAGGTTTGAATAGGATGAGGAATGGTTAGATCAGCCATTCTCAGCAAGGGTTGCTTGGGATGCCAGCAGTTCCTTGGGCTGTGGCTAATTGACCTCCCATCTGATGGTACCTGCATGGTTCTGGAGACAATGCTACCTAGCAGAGCCAGTGGAGTTTATTTTATTTATTTATTACAGGTACTTTTATACCTCTGTCAATTGTTTTACACATACACTATATTGCCAAAAGTATTGGGAGACGCCTCCAAATCATTGGATTCAGGTGTTCCAATCACCTCCGTGACCACGGGTGTATACAATCAAGCACCTAGGCATGCAGACTGCTTCTACAGACATTTGTGAAAGAATGGGTCGCTCTCTGGAGCTCAGTGAATTCAAGTGTGGTACCGTGATAGGTAGTGGTGCACCAAAATGAAAATTCTGGTGCCAAAACCGAAAACAAAAATTCAGGATGCACTTGGCCAAAAACCGAAACGGGCAGTTTTTAAAAATTTATATTTTTTAGAAAGAAAAATTGATTTTGATTAAAAACAAAAAAAAACACAATATATACCCCAATTATTTTGTAAAATATGAAAGAAGATGTTACGGCAAGTAAATCGATACCCAACCTGTCACACTTTAAAATTGCGCACGCTCATGAAATGGCATCAAACTATGGTACTTAATTTCCATGGGTGATGCTTTAAAAATTCCCTACAGGTTAACAGTGTAGTTACAGAGGAGGTCTAGTAGTGCTAGAATTATTGCTCTTGCTCCAACATTCATGGCGATACGTGTGTGGATTGAACACCGTTTACATATGTGGGTGTGGCCTACATATGTATTCACCACTATGTGCAAGGACGGGGTATTTTAAACTTGTTTTTTTTTATTTTTATTTTTTTTCACACTGTCCCTTTAAAAAAAAATTTGAATCACTTTTATTCCTATCACAAGGAATGCATGCTTCCCTTGTGATAGAAATAATTAGTGACAGGTCCTCTTTAAGGAGAGATATGGGGTCAATAAGACCCCACATCTCTCCTCTACAATGTAAAGCAATAGATCAAAAAAAGCATTGATCTAGGGCAGGGGAATCCAAACTGCGGCCCGAGGGCCAGATGTGGCCCTTTGCTAGCCTTTATCTGGCCCTTGGGGCACTATTCATCCCAATGATATGAAGCAGTATTTGTCCCACTGACACCAACAATGGGGCACTATTGATAACACTTATGTGGTACTATTCCTCCCATTAATGCCAATTATGGGGCACTACTCTTCCTCCTACTGGCCACCATCCCTGAGGCCATGTTTATTCCAAATGATGCCGGGCCCAAAACATTTTCTACCCCCACTGGCCACACTCCGGCCCTTTTAAAGTCTGAAGGATCATAAACCGGCCCTTTGTTTGAAAGGTTTGGAGACCGCTGATCTAGGGCTTTAAAAAAGAAAAAAGACTGTTTACCAGGTGCCGGTCCTCCAAGGGCATAGAGATGAATGGAGGTCACCTTTCCTTCACTAATCTCTATGCCCAGTGCCGGGATCATACAGAAACAGAGCGGCAGCAGCAGCGAGGGGGCAGGGTTTTTTCCACCACCTGTATCGGTGCTTTTTTTCATATCGGTCGATGGCCAATAGAGGTGTTTTTGGCCAAAATGTTTCAGCCACTGAAATTTCGGTCCACTCCTAGTGATAGGTTTCCACCTGTACAATAAGTCCATATGTGACATTTCCTTGCTACTAAATATTCCACGGCCAACTGCTAGTGGTATTATAACAAAATGGAAGTAACTGGAAACAACAGCCACAAAGTGGTAGGCCACTAAAACAGAGTGGAGTCAGTGCATGCTGAAGTGCACAGTGCGAAGAAGTCGCCAACTGTCTGCAGATTCAATAGCTAAAGATCTCCATACTTCGTGTGGCCTTCAGATTAGCACAAAAACAGTGCATAGAGAGCTTCAAAGAATGGGTTTCCATGGCCGAGCAGCTGCATCCAAGCCTTACATCACCAAGTGCAAAGCAAAGTGTCGGATGCAGTGGTGTAAAGCACGCTGCCACTGGACTCTAGAGCAGTGGAGACGTGTTCCCTGGAGTGACCAATCATGCTTCTCTGTCTGGCAATCCAATGGACGTGTCTGGGTTTGGCGGTTGCCAGGAGAACGGTACTTGCCTGACTGTATTGTGCCAAGTGTGAAGTTTGGTGGAGGGGGGATTATGGTGTGGGGTTGTTTTTCAGGGGTTGGGCTTGGCCCCTTAGTTCCAGTGAAGGGAACTCTTAAGGCGTCAGCATACCAAGACATATTGGACGATTTCCTGCTCCCGACTTTGTGGGAAGAGTTTGGAAATGGCCTCTTCCTGTTCCAACATGACTGTGCTCCAGTGCACAATGCAAGGTCCATAAAGACATGGAAGAGTGAGTTTGGGGTGGAGGAACTTCACTGGCCTGCACAGTCCTGACCTCCCACCTATAGAACACCTTTGGAATGAATTAGAGTGGAGACTGTGAGCCAGGCCTTCTCGTCCGACATCAGTGCCTGACCTGACAGATGTGCTTCCGGAAGAATGTTCAAATATTTCCATAGACACACTCCTAAATCTTATAAACGGCCTTCCCAGAAGAGTTGAAGCTGTTGTAGGTGCAAAGGGGGGGCCAACTCAATATTGAACCCTACGGACTAAGACTGGGGGGCCATTAAAGTTCATGTACGTGTAAAGGCAGGCACATTCATACATATACATACTAGGGCCAATTTACTGTAGACAGGAGACAATTAACCTAACAG
The DNA here is from genome assembly GCF_062004578.1 of Staurois parvus. NCBI lineage: Eukaryota > Metazoa > Chordata > Amphibia > Anura > Ranidae > Staurois > Staurois parvus. Next base: position 1,677,600 of record NW_028317988.1, read on the forward strand.
CATGTCTTTGTAGTGTGGGAGGAAACTGGAGTACCCAGAGGAAACCTACGCAGGGACAGGGAGAACATGCAAACTCCAAGCGTACCAATTATCTTTTCAGCTGTCTGAAATGGTGGGATTCTGACCACCAAGGTAAGGAGGACAATTCTAACAGATATCACCTCTTAAAGTCAAAATACAGGGTTGGCTATGCCCAACCCCTAGTTATAGTGCAGATCAAAAACTTGCCCCTGAAAATGCCAGTCCTGGTTGTGACTGGCTAAAAAGTTAGTGTTGCAGTGTGATCATAGAGGAGAGGAGAGAAAGGAAATGCTTCCTCCAGCCTGCATCAGACTGATGGCATCATGTCAGCCCAGGCAAAGCCACTGGACTGAAGCTCTCCTTTATGCTGTTATGGGAATTGGCTGCGTTCTGAATTCACCGTAGTGTGAAAGCTGAATTACAGGTATGGCTTTTTTTTTTTTTTTTTGCACACTTACATAAGCACTACTAAGTGTAATAAGTGTAATCTTTCTGTCTGCTACTTTGTTCCTCTGCTTTCAGCATGAATCACTTCTGACAGGTTTTCCTGCCACCAAGAGAAAAATGGTGATGGGGGGGGGGGGGACCTCCAGCAGATTGACAGACTCAGTTGTGTTCTTGTGTGCTGTGTGGAGGAGGGGGAAGTGTGTCCCTTCCCTCCAATCATCTTTCAGAACTCTACTCACTGAACTCTGCAGTGCATAACCTCCTCTCTCCATACCGTTTTTTGAACTCTCAGACAAATGTAAAAATCCAGCACCTTGAATGGATGTAGAGAAGAGAAGACTGCAGATAAATAGGTACAACTCATGTAGGAAGATTTCTTTCATCTCTGTGTATTACCTGAGGCCAGTCACTTTACTGGGTATATGTAGGGGTTTACAACCGCTTTAAGCTTTAAGACTAGAAGTTCCCTGTTAGCAGGGACTGAGGTGAATGTGCAATATGTAAATCTAAACAGTGTATCTTTAAAAAAAAAAAAAAAAAAAACAACACTTTCTGTGCTCAGTGTGTTGCTACATGCCAGGAGCTGCACTCACAATTATCTGAATACTAGACAAATGACAGTTGGTACATCATTTTAGGTGCGCACCCACATATAATCAAACCAATGTCCACAGTCACTGCGTACCAAATAATAAAACACGCAACATATAAGTGTCCAGTAAAAGTACGAAGTGAAAAAACAAATAAAAAAGGTCCTCCAAAAAAGTCAGTCAGTGGATAATTGTTCACCATCTGTGCCCATCACCAAGCACTCCACAGCCTCTTACCAGAATAAACTGATTTGTCAGATTATAAAGAGATCAATAAAACTGATAAAATGAGCCACAGAGGGAGTTCTCCAATGCAATCAGTCCCAGCACCCAGACATCAGGTCTGCATCAAATAAAAAACAATCCCCAGAATTCCAATTTGATATCCATATGGTCCTCACAAGCATCAGAGAAGAACAAAAGCTGACATAGTGTAAACAGCCATTGTTGGCGATATTCTCTGCCAATGAAACGCGTTGGGTGGGGCTTAAGGGATAAGTTCGCCTTTTGTAACATGTCACACCCGTATTCAGGTAACATGTTACTGTTGCTGCAGACCCCGCCCCCCCATGCCCCAATCTCCCATTGTGACAGCGAGCGGGGGATCTTCTCGGCGCACTCGCTGTCACAATTTTAAACAGCGTGAATGTGCAGGGCTCCACCCACCCAACCACGTCAATCATAGAGTTCTGTGAAAGGAGAGAACTACAAGTACCAATAGCCATTGTGGCTGTCGGCTTGTAGCGCTCAATGAACTACCAGGACATTGTGGAGTGCTCTAGGTAGTTCATTGATGCTTCCTGTATGAGGCAGTCTGCAGGAGCCCTGCACTACAACCGCCAACAGCAATGCTTTGCAGGTTCCTTTTACCTGCAAAAAGATGTGCATTTATATTTTTTCTTCTCAAAAAGTGAACTTATCCTTTAATTGGTTACGTCATCACGCTCGCCAGATGCCGGAGGTGCGGCTCTTTCTGCTTGTTTTCACAATCTTTTTGTCTTACGTCGGGCACTATGGCGGGTTCTAATCTATGCTGATGTTTTTGGTGACAGCATGGATATCAAATTGATATACCGGTGATTTATATCTGATGCAGGCCAGTTAGTCCGGCTTCTGAGGATTAGAGAAAAGTACACACATACTGAAAGTTGGCTGCTTTCTGCTGAACCAGGTAATGTTTGGTATGTGTGTACACAGCTTAAAGTATAACTAAGGATACAACTTTTTTTTTAGTCTTGGAAAGAGGTGAAGGATCAAAACACTTGCCAATTTTTATTGCTTTCTGGGTCCCCGTTAGGGAAATCCACCCTCTCTCTCTCTCTTTGTCCTGTTTACCATTATCATTGAAAGTGAAAATAAAAGGAAAAATTCTAAATTTTGGGTTGTCCCCAGAAAAGAAAGAGTGGAAATCCTCCAATGGGGACACTGGTGAATTGGAGATTCCCAAGAGACTTCCTCATTTTTCAGGATTTCACTTCCTGTTTTGGCTATGGGACAGGAAGTGAAGGAAAGTCTCCACAATGGGACAAAGGGCAAAAAAAAAATCTGGCAGGGGCTATAACCCGCCCTTGTGCTATCCAAAATGGAAAAAAAAGTTTTGCCTATAGTTCTACGTTAAGAATACAAGTAGACAACATTTGCTTATCCCAGAGTAAAGCTCCAAGCCCGCCATGTCTGTGGAGAACTATTGTTCTAGAATGACAACCAGCATCTTTCACTACAGTGGTTCTCGATCTTAAAACGTGTGAAATAAATGGAAAATACAAAGTAATGGTGAGTGGAACTGGTAATGACAGGTTCCTTAATGGGAAAACATTTGCGGCAATTTTCTCCTCGCTCCCGAAGTGTCGCCCAAGTGTCCCTGGATGGTGACTCAGGATCTCTAATATGATAATGGAGTTTGGCAGAATGAAATGTACATCCCACTGACATTGTTTACTAAGCAGTCTTCGTCTCTTCACACATCATTTATTTAAGAGGCCACTTTCCTAAACCGGAGGCTGCTGATTTTGCGAGTTTGCTTATTAATAGCGTTCGTCCTCTGGGACCTTAAAAGGATAAACAAAGATTGAAGAGGTCCTCTCCTGGGAACATCTGACTCCGGGGAAACAACCTACCTGATGACTGGCTAAAGTAGAACTCCAATTTTGAGATCTCCCTGCCGTAATTCTGGTCCACATGGGAGTTGGGCTGCCCCCACCCACTTTCATGAATTCCAGCTCCTCCTATTAGGAGTCTACAAAATATTAAAGTAGAACTGCAGTGCATCTGAGCACCACAAGCCAAAAATACGATTTAATTCATTTTTTATAATCAAAGAAAACTCCCCCTATCTATCTGTGTCGCCATGATTTATTTTGTTGAGAAATCATTTTGAAAAATACCCCCCAGGCATTTCTGGCAGTGGCCATCTTGAGTAAGGGCAAATAATTTTTTCTGCATCCAAAATGCAGAGAAAGTAGGTTATATGGTTGTCAATGTCATAGTTCACATCAGTGCTTGCAGTTCCAGTGCGTTCCAGTTGCAGAAGCAAAAAAGTAGAGAGGGGGAAAAAAATGAACTGGAATGCATAAAAAAAAGCACTGAAACATGTCACAAACGCATCAACGTGCACCAAAAAACGCGCATGTCCCTATTTCGATTGAAGAAAGAGGAGAAAAAATGAACTGGAATGCATTAAAAAAAAAAAAAAACGCACTGGAACGTGTTAATTTCAGAATGCATCTGGACTGTGTTTCTATAGTGTGAACCAGCCCTAAGAGGCACCGAGCACAACACCGGCATCACCCTGGGGGATATATATGGTATGTTAAAGAATATCACACGGCTCAAAGACACCCTGGAATATATATATATATATATATACATACATACACATACATACATTAATACACACACACTAATATATATATATATATATATATATATACATACATACATACATACATACATACACACACACATATATATATATACACATACATACATATATGCACAAACACACACACATACATACATATACACATACATACAGTGGGGCAAAAAAGTATTTAGTCAGCCACCAATTGTGCAAGTTCTCCCACTTAAAAAGATGAGAGAGGCCTGTAATTGGCATCATAGGTAGACCTCAACTATGAGAGACAAAATGAGAAAAAAAATCCAGACAATCACATTGGCTGATTTGGAAAGAATTTATTTGCAAATTATGGTGGAAAATAAGTATTTGGTCACCTACAAACAAGCAAGATTTCTGGCTCTCACAGACCTGTACCTTCTTCTTTAACTAGTTGCCGACCGCAGATAGCCGAATGACGGCTGCACTGCAGCCGGCCAGTTCTGAGTGGACGTCATATGACGGCCTCCCAGAACGCGCTCTCCTGCGCTCCCCAGAGGGCGCGCACCCGGCGATCTCCGTGATCGCTGTGTCCTACGGACACAGCTGATCACGTGATGTGGTAAAAGGCCAATCACAGCGGCCTTTTACCACGTGATCAGCGGTGTCCAATGACGCGCTGATCAGAGGGAAATGCAAGTGCCGGTTCTCGGCTGCACTTTCCTCACGCTGTCAGATCGTGAGGAAAGTACTGCCGAGAACCGGCAGTTGTCAGAGCGGGGACCGGCACCGATCATCAGGGCACTGATGATCAGTGCCCTGATGATCGGTGCCCAGCAGTACCACCCGCAAGTTCCGTCCACCTGTGCCCAGCAGTGCGCCCACTAGCTCCGCCCACCTGTGCCCAGCAGATCACCCACCTGTGCCCAGCAGTGCACCCACCTGTGCACAGCAGTGCACCCACCTGTGCCACTCTGCAGTGTCCCACACCTGTGCCCAGCAGTGCCACCCACCTGTGCCCACCCACCTGTGCCCACCAGTGCCACCCACCTGTGCCCACCCACCAGTGCTGCCCACCAGTGCTGCCAGTCAGTGCCCAGGGGTTGTGCCAATCAGTGCTGCCAGTCAGTGCCCAGCAGTGATGCCAGTCAGTGCCGTCTATCAGTACCCATCATCAGTGTCACCTATCAGTGCCGCCTATCAGTGCTGCATATTAGTGCCGCCTATCCGTGCCACCTCATTAGTACTGCCTATCAGTGCCTTTTAGTGCTGCCTATCAGTGCCCATCAGTGCCGTCTCATCAACGTACATCAGTGAAGGAGAAAAAATACCTGTTTGAAAAATTTTATAATAGAAACAAAGAAACTTTTTTTTTTTTTTTCAAATTTTTTGTACTTTTTTTATTTATAGCGCAAAAAGTAGAGTGCCCAGCGGCGATTAAATACCACCAAAAGAAAGCTCTATTTGTGAGAAAAAAATGATCAAAATTTCATATGGGTACAATGTTGCATGACCGCGCAATTGTCAATCAAAGTGCGGCAGCGCTGAAAGCTGAAAATTGGCCTGGTAAATAAGGGGGTATAAGTGCCTGGTAGGCAAGTGGTTAAGAGGCTCCTCTGTCCTGCACTCATTACCTGTATAGTTGAGGTCTACCTATGATGCCAATTACAGGCCTCTCTCATCTTTTTAAGTGGGAGAACTTGCACAATTGGTGGCTGACTAAATACTTTTTTGCCCCACTGTACACATACATATATACATACACATAATATATATATATAAGCTCTGCTCTATGCTAGGACAATCCTGGGTTCACACAGGAGCAGTGGGGAAACCGCATGCGATTTGGACAGTAATCTCACCACGTTCCTGTTCAAATCGCAGGCTATTCTTTGCAGTACAATTTGCATCTATACATTTTGTATGGATGCAAATCTCACCGCAAAGTATCAGTACACAGTATTGGTGAGTACTTGAGTGAAAGTATCGGTACTCATAGTCGCCAATCAAAAAAGGGGGTCAGTGCATCCTTAGTTAATAGTGTAAGTAGATTGCTTAGTCAATAGTCAAATTGTTCCAAGTACTTTATTGCGTCTTCCGAGGACTTTGGCCACAAACTTGTCTTTAGAAGCATTTCAGAAAATACGGCAATATTTCCATTCACAGACAATACTTGTGCCGGCTGTTATACGATCGCTCGCACGTCTGCTCTTTCAGGAAGAGTCAACATGTATATTACTCATTACATTGTGAAGCAAGGCTCTCCGGGGGTGAGGAAAAACACTGGACATCATCATCGCAGACATCTCTTTCAAGTGAATCATAGGAAGAGGTCTGTCAGCAACAACGATTCTTCTCCGGGGCCCCACTGTGTGATATTTTGGCTAAAAACCCTCTAGAGCCAAACAAGTTAAAGAGAAGAGACATACTGGAAGTGTTTGTATACTCGGCTGCCCTGCACCAACAACACCGCTGCTGACCCATGGGGTTGTCGGAAGACATCAAACCAGGATACAAGATCTCAACATGTACACACAAAACGTGCAGGATGAATACACCCGCTCACAGGGATTTTATCAGGAAAGGTGCAGATACTATCTCCCTTTTCAGAGAACACAGAGCCAATTATTTTGTATAGAATATAATAACAAAAAAAGGCAGTAAAATCCATGCAGCCAATAACAACAGAACCCAGTAGCAACGACAGACCCTCCTCAGCAATGAGACACCCTCCTCAACAATAGCAGGCCCTCCCCAGCAACGGTAGACCCTTACGCAGCAACGGGAGACCTTACGCAGCAACGAGAGACCCTCCTCAGCAACAATGGACCCCCCAGCAATGACAGACCCTCCTCAGCAATGATAGATCTCCCCCCCAGCAACGCCAGATCCTCCTCAGCAATAAGAGACCTTCCCCAGCAACCACAGACCCTCCCCAGCAACAATATATCTTCCCCAACAACAATAGCCCCCCACCAGCAACATAAAAGCCACCTCAGCAACAATAGACCCCCCCACGGCAATGAGAGATCCTCCTCAGCAACAATAGACCCATCTCAATAACAACATACCTCCCCTCAGCAACAATAGACCCCTGTCAGGGACGACAGATTTTTTTCACCAATGGCAGATCCTTCCCAACAACAACAACAGATCCACCTCAGCAACCTCAGACATGAAATATGAACAAAACCTAGATCTCTAGTGTGTAGCTACATAAAGAACAATTGATTTTGTTGTGCCCTTGCAGAACGTATGCAGAAAAGCTGACGTCTCTGCACCATGGTGTGAACAAGCCTTTAAAAGTGGTTGTAAATCTCAGACATGAAATATGAACAAAAGCATTTCCTTCTACAGTGTGTACTTGTTTCAATTAAGAGCACTAACTGCCGTTTCATTCCTCTCCTATCAGCATGAATCACTTCTAACAAGTTTTCCTGACACCAAGTGAAAAAGGGTGACAGGGGAGGGATCTCCAACAATGTTACAGCCTCAGCTCTGTTCCTGTGAGCTGTGTGGAGTGGGGTGTGTCCCTTACCTCCAATCAGCTCTCAGAAATATCCTCACTAAGCACTCCAGCGTGTAACTTCAGCTCTCCACACCCATTTTTGAACTCTCAGACAAGCGTTTTATATTCTGGACTTGGAACGCATGTAGAAAAGAGAAGACTGCAGATAAACAGGTACAACTTATGTAGGAGGATTTGTTTCTTCTCTGTGCATCACCTGAGGCCAGTCACTTCACTGGGTATCTGTGAGAATTTTCAACCACTTTATGTTTTTTCTGAATAAACCATGGACTGATTGGCTTCGGCAGCTGACTTCAGTTTTTCTGCACACGTTCTGCAAAGGCACAACCAAATCAATTGTTCTCTATGTGCCCTGTTCACACCACAACAGTAGTATCACATGCAGATTTTTTTCTGCGCAGGAATCTGCAATGTATATAAAACTCATTGAAGCGCGCATGAAAACTGATGTAAACTGATGTCTCTGCAAGTGAAATCTGTGCGTCAGTTTCCATCAGTTTTCTGCACGTATGGCGTGAACAAGTGCGTCAGCTACACTAATACTCTAAAGGTAGATCATTCTCAGAACAAATTATGGACTGTTTGGATTCAACAATAGCGCAACTTGGCTATTCTAGCAAAAAATTTCTTGGTCATGAAGGGGGTAAAACCATCCAGAACTAACTGAAGTGGTTAAGATATGTTATTTTGTTCACAGAGTTAAAAAAAAAAAAAAAGTCTTTGATGGTTTGGTGGCATTATTTATTTATGATTATTAAACTTTTGGTAATTACAATGAACCTTTGATACCGGGATAAGATCTTGAAGGAAACCCATATGGAAGAGAAATATATTCTAAAAATATTCTTCCCAAATATATTGCCATATATTTGAAATGCTACAATTTTGGCCATATTCAATATATTTAATAAGAAAATCATATATATATATATATATATATATATATATATATATATATATATATATATATATATATATATATATATATTTTTTTTTTTTTTTTTTTTTTTTTAATATATTCTTCAGATTTTTTTTAACAATAAAAAAGTAATTTTAACCACTAGCCTACAGGGCACTTATACCCCCTTCCAGCCCAGGCCAATTTACAGCTTTCAGCGCTGTTGCACTTTGAATGAAAATTGCGCAGTCATGCAACACCGTACCCATATGAAAATTTTATTGTTTTTTTGGTGACAGATAGAGCTTTATTTTGGTGGTGTTTAATCACCTCTGGGATTTTTTATTTTTTCTTAAACAAACCAAAAACCACTGAAAATTTTGAAAAAAAAAAAAAAAGTTTTAGTTTTTGGTATAAAATTTTGTAAATAAGTGATTTTTCTCCTTCACTGATGTGCGCTAATGAGGCTGCACTGATGGGCACAGATAGGCTGCACTGATGGACACTGATAGGTAGCACCGATGGGCACTGATGAGGAGGCACTGGTAGGTGGCACTGATGGGCATTGACAGGCATCACTGATGGGCACTGAAAGGCATCCCTCATATGGCACTGATAGGCGGCACTGATTGGCACTGATGCACACTCATAGGCAGCACTGATTCACACTGATAGGTGGCACTGATTGGCGGCACTGATAGGTGGCACTAACTGGCATTGATAGGTGGCACTGATGGGCGACACTGAAAGGCAGCTCAGCTGGGCACTGATATGTGGCATTGTTGTGGCACTGAAATGTGGCACTGACAGTTGGCATGGATGAGCACTGAGAGCTGGTACTGATGGACACTGACAGGTGGCGCTGCTGGGGCTACACAGATCATCAGGGCACACTGATCATCAGTGCCCTGATGATCAGTGTACATGTCCCCTCCGAGGAATGCCGATTACCGGCTCTCCTCTCCTCACGAGCTGTCAGCGTGACAACTCGTGAGGAGAGAAATGCCAATGACCGGCATTTCCCTGTTTACATGTGATCAGCTGTGACTGGACACAGCTGATCACATGACCGAGCCAACATCTTCGGCTCTTTCCGTGGATCGGAGATCCGCTGTGTCCGAGGGGGACAGCGCACCACCGATCGCCGCGCACTCTGGGAGCCGCGCATGCGCGTTTAGAATGGGAGGACGTCATATGACGTGCTCCCAGAACGAGAGAAACGCCTTGCGTCCGTCATTGTACTATATGGTGGGCGGGAGGCGGTTAACATATATTTGTAAATGCATTCCAAAAATGTAGATTTGTACTTTTAAAGACATTACAGTATATTTGAAGTTTATCTTCAAAAATATTTTTCATATATTTTGTAATACAAACGCATTTCAACGAGAGAGAGAGAGAGAGAGAGAGAGAGAGAGAGAGAGAGAGAGAGAGAGAGAGATTGAAATATATTGAATATGGCCAAAATTGTAGAATTTAAAATATATGACAATATATTTGGGAAGAATATTTTTAAAATATATTTTCTTCCATGTGGGTATGGTGGTCTTTAGTAAGAAAAAAAAAAAAGCATGAAGAGTTCAATAAATGATGTCTCACCTTGGGAAGCAGGCTTGCGTTTCGTATCTTGTCCACCATGTCCTTGCCTTCAGGATGGATTTTGGCCACATGAGTCCACATCCGCTCCCAGGTTTGACTGTCGATGGGGAAGCCACTCTTGTTGACATAAAACAAACTCCCGGGCTCCTTATCCTCTTCCTCAGAGTAGCCCCCCGAGCTGTTACCCGAGGCGCTGGCCGGGGCAGGTGTAAGGGAAGCAGCCAGAGGCCGGTCATGGAGACTCCGAGACCGAGCGGGCTTTGTAGTCTTTGTGCCAGCGTTCTGGTGGTGTGTGTGGCAGTGCTTGCTGTGAGCACGAAGGAAGCTGGAACTGGACCCGGTCATATTGGCAAAACTTGTCCCAGTCACTGAGGACCAACCAGTTCAATACATCCCAAGATACAGAAGGTCCATCTTAACCTCCTACAACCCAGCCGGAGCACATAAGGAAGGCAAAGAGACGCCGTCCAACTTCATAGACCTGAACAAAGGAAAGAACAACGCAGGATGAAGATTGATGTAGCTACAGATGAAGGAATCACATCTTACAAGAAGGTCACAAGGCCCACAGCAAAGCAAAATCTGTCAATGCAACTAAATACAACATCTTACTACTTTGTAATGGTCTTCACATAGGTAACAATATTGCCGGGTATGATGCGATTTTTATCGCGATTATTATACAGGATTTATATAGCGCCAACAGTTTACGCAGCGCTTTACAATATATAGGGAGAACATACAATTACCATACAGAAGGAATAGGAGGGACCTGCCCATGGAGCTTACCATCTGTAGAACTATCATTCTGCTAAAACACCTAAAATAAAATAACACTCCCCTGAGATCAATACAGAGTCAGGTACTTAATGGCCATTAGAAGCTGCAGTAAGTCAGACAGATCCCGCCTCATTTCCTGGCTGGAGGACATCCAGGATTATCTAGCTCTTTCCTCCCCAGCCTGATAGTCCCTGATCTGCCCCTTATATTGATGGGATTAAAGATCTTTCAATCATAAAGCTTCAACATCACATGTGGGCATTGCCTTTTGCAGATGCAGTCTGCCTAGAAACACCTGCTCCTCCAGACGGACAACCACCCTTTGGCCCAGGGCTCAACAAACCCCAGTCGCCAGGTCGCCATGGTGACTAAAAATTGCCTTCTGGCTCCTGGGTTCACACATATGTGTACTTAAATCACAATGTCATTCCGGTTTCTGTGCGATTTCAGTACAGGTGCAATTTTCTCTCTCACTCAACAACGGCCTCCCATTGACTTTAATGCAAAAACCGCCTCTCATTGACTTCCCAGTGCAAACACACTTTTCATGACTTCAATGCAAAACGCCTCCCATTGACTTCAATGCAAAAACGCCTCTCACTGACTTTAATGCAAAAACCGCCTCTCATTGACTTTGATGCAAAAACCGCCTCTCATTGACTTCCCAGTGCAAAAACACTTTTCATTGACTTCAATGCAAAAACATTACTCATTGACTTTAATGCAAAAACGCCTCCCATTGACTTCAATGCAAAAACACCTCTCATTGACTTTAATGCAAAACACCTCTCATTGACTTCAATGCAAAAATGCCTCTCACTGACTTTAATGCAAAAAACGCCTCTCACTGACTTTAATGCAAAAAACGCCTCTCACTGACTTTAATGCAAAAAACGCCTCTCACTGACTTTAATGCAAAAAACGCCTCTCATTACCCTTAATGCAAAAACCGCCTCTCATTACCCTTAATGCAAAAACCGCCTCTCATTACCCTTAATGCAAAAACCGCCTCTCATCGACTTCAGTGCAAAAACATTACTCATTGACTTTAATGCAAAAACGCCTCCCATTGACTTCAATGCAACAACTTAATAGCAATCCTATGTGAACACTTACCCCACATGCCACTCTACTCTATCACTTGCAAGTCTGGAACGCACCGCTGCAAACTCACACAGGACCCTTTTTGTAACGGCACTCAAAATGCAATGCGTGTGGATCGCATCTGCATGAACCATTGCAATAGGAACACATAATATCTAGGTCTGTTATGCGAATCTGTGAGTTTGAAAATGCATCCAGAATCCAGCAAATTTGTCAAGCCCTGTTTTAGATATTTTGAAATTTGCATAACACCTCCCAAGAGCCAGGCCAATCCTTGCATCAGGGTTCATGAAAGGGGTACTGAGGCAGCGTGGTATGTACAGCACCCTGGCAGCCCCTCCCACCACCCATGATTTGCTTTCCTTGCAGAGAGAAGCACAGAGATCCATTGATGATATCATTGTGTCTAAAAAAAATAATGTAATAAAAAATATGAAAGTTTAATTTGAAAAAAAAAAGTAAGCATGTTAGGTGAGGGATGAGGGAGTAACCAGGCAGGGTAAAATATAACAAGAATACATTTCAGCTTTTATGTTTTTAACTACAACAAATGGTGTTTATTCTCAGCTTATAGTTCTGTATTAAATTCAGATGTTCTAAAAGAATGCTAGAAATACTAATCTTGGAAAAACAGCTGGTCCTGAATTCAATAGCAGCTGGTCACATGACCAAAAATCATCATGTGATCTCTGCTGAAGGCGAGGATTAGCCAATCTTAGCTCTGTCCCTGTTTTACTGAAGATCATATATAACAGGCATTCTGTCACGTCTGCATGCCATGGGATCCTCAACAAAGGGCTCCAGCTAAAATATTTATCAATTTCTGACATTTAGAGATCTGCGGACACTAAGGCTGGCCACAGATGTTTCGTTTTTGGTTTTTGGAGGGCAGATCAAAAAAAGAAAAAAAAAAAGGCACAGATTCCCCCAGCCACATATGCAAGGTGGATGGAGGACTCCTCACCACTGTGCCATTGTATTCTGACAATGGGGATCATCTACTATCAGAATGCACCAAACAGCGCCTGCAGTTGCTCAACGACAAAAGTTTTCCAACAGTTCAGTCGTTACATCAACTTCTGTCAGGCGGGAACGGCCATAGATAGATCAAAATTTGACAGGTCCCCAAATTTTGATTCATCTATGGGCAACTTGACTCCAAAATGTGTCAACATCAACTAATTAACAATATTTTTTTTAACAATATATAAGTATATCAATCAGAGTCATGATAAGCAACTGACATCACAGAATGTTTGGCATCCATGTCATACATGCGTTTAATTTATGGATAGCAGAGCTGGTCACATGAAAGCTGCATGTATGTTCGAGTGTCAGCTTTAAATGGTTCCATCTCCACCATCCCATGCTACAAATGACCAGTATGGTAGATAAAAAAAAAAAAATAAAAAAAAAAGCGCCAAAGAAACACTGTTGTTGGCCACCTCAAGTACCCTTGGACGTTTTTCATTGGCTCTGGGACCTTTTTTCTACAACACACTGCGCACTACTCTTGTCAGCTTGTAGTGGCAGGAACTCTCCACGCAGCACCCCTCCACCTCACTTGATACCACCGGGAATTTGGAGGTGGCTGAGAGCAATAGAATGTACTTTTTTGAATTAAGAATACATACTTGAATAGAATTTTTTTTTAAATCAGAGTTTTCAAAATGTCCTTCTAAATACAGGTCCTCTTGAAAAGACCAAGAGCAGATCTAAGCTGCATTCTAAAATGTTCAGGCAGAAAGTTGTCTCCCATGGGATTGTAATGCAGCCATAACATAAATATATATACAAATATTTTTATTGATACAAAGTTACTTGTAGAAGAAACAATAAAAACAATGTAAATACTTCAGGCATGAATGCTTACAATCTGTACCTTTGAACAGTATAACAGATAACAAATGGGCCTCAAAGCCTAACTATACAGTAAGCAATTGTGATTATCACTGACGTGGTTTGATTACATATAATATAATCTTCATCAGGGGGAGCACATAAAAAGGTACCTGTAATGTAGAAAAAGCAAGCATAGCAAAAGTACTCATGCAACTTGTATTTCACTGTGTCTTAATACATACAGTGGGGCAAAAAAGTATTTAGTCAGCCACCAATTGTGCAAGTTCTCCCACTTAAAAAGATGAGAGAGGCCTGTAATTGGCATCATAGGTAGACCTCAACTATGAGAGACAAAATGAGAAAAAAAATCCAGACAATCACATTGGCTGATTTGGAAAGAATTTATTTGCAAATTATGGTGGAAAATAAGTATTTGGTCACCTACAAACAAACAAGATTTCTGGCTCTCACAGGCCTGTACCTTCTTCTTTAAGAGGCTCCTCTGTCCTGCACTCATTACCTGTATCAATGGCACCTGCTTGAACTTGTTATCAGTATAAAAGACACCTGTCCACAACCTCAAACAGTCACACTCCAAACTCCACTATGGTAAAGACCAAAGAGCTGTCGAAGGACTCCAGAAACAAAATTGTATACCTGCACCAGGCTGGGAAGACTGAATCTGCAATAGGCAAGCAGCTTGGTGTGAACAAATCAACTGTGGGAGTAATAATTAGAAAATGGAAGACATACAAGACCACTGATAATCTCCCTCGATCTGGGGCTCCACGCAAGATCTCACCCCGTGGGGTCAAAATGATCACAAGAACGGTGAGCAAAAATCCCAGGACCACACAGGGGGAGCTAGTGAATGACCTGCAGAGTGCTGGGACCAACATAACAAAGGCTACCATCAGTAACACACTACGCCGCCAGGGACTCAGATCCTGCAGTGCCAGACGTGTCCCCCTGCTTAAGCCAGTACATGTCCGGGCCCATCTGAAGTTTGCTAGAGAGCATTTGGATGATCCAGAAGAGGATTGGGAGAATGTCATATGGTCAGATGAAACCAAAATAGAACTGTTTGGTAGAAACACAACTCGTCGTGTTTGGAGGAGAGAGAATGCTGAGTTGCATCCAAAGAACACCAAACCTACTGTGAAGCATGGGGGTGGCAACATCATACTTTGGGGCTGTTTCTCCGCAAAGGGACCAGGACGACTGATCCATGTACAGGACCGAATGAATGGGGCCATGTATCGTGAGATTTTGAGTGCAAACCTCCTTTCATCAGCAAGGGCATTGAAGGTGAAACGTGGCTGGGTCTTCCAACATGACAATGATCCCAAACATACCGCCTGGGCAACGAAGGAGTGGCTTCGTAAGAAGCATTTCAAGGTCCTGGAGTGGCCTAGCCAGTCTCCAGATCTCAACCCCATAGAAAATCTTTTGGAGGGAGTTTAAAGTCCGTGTTGCCCAGCGACAGCCCCAAAACATCACTGCTCTAGAGGAGATCTGCATGGAGGAATGGGCCAACATACCAGCAACAGTGTGTGCCAACCTTGTGAAGACTTACAGGAAATGTTTGACCTCTGTCATTGCCAACAAAGGATATATAACAAAGTATTGAGATGAACTTTTCATATTGACCAAATACTTATTTTCCACCATAATTTGCAAAGAAAATTCTTTCCAAATCAGCCAATGTGATTGTCTGGATTTTTTTTCTAATTTTGTCTCTCATAGTTGAGGTCTACCTATGATGCCAATTACAGGCCTCTCTCATCTTTTTAAGTGGGAGAACTTGCACAATTGGTGGCTGACTAAATACTTTTTTGCCCCACTGTACTTGTAGAAGAAACAATAAAAACAATGTAAATACTTCTGGCATGAATGCTTACAATCTGTACCTTTGAACAGTATAACAGATAACAAATGGGCCTCAAAGCCTAACTATACAGTAAGAAATTGTGATTATCACGGACGTGGTTTGATTACATATGATATAATCTTCATCAGGGGGAGCACATAAAAAGGTACCTGTAATGTAGAAAAAGCATGCATAGCAAAAGTACTCATGCAACTTGTATTTCACTGTATCTTAATACATATACAACATATTCATTCAAATACAAGACTCACATATATTGCCAAAAATCAAGCAAGGTCATTAGAAAGTTGATTTGGGGACACCCACGGACCCCATGAGTCGGCACGTAACCCCTAGGGAGGCCAGAAGTAGCCGCCCAAGGCCAAGATGGTGAGGTTTGGTCCACAGCCAATACTATATGTAAAAACAAATTCATGCCAAAAGTATATCAATTGATTTTATGGTCTCTTCTACAAGTAACTTTGCATCAATAAAAATATTTTGTATAGATTTATGTTGTTATGGCTGCGTTATGCCCCGTACACACGATGAGAATATGGGACGAACGATCGGCCGTTTTTTTCACCTGCTAGTCTCACATCGAAAGGGAAAAGGTTACTAAAGATACGAAAAGTCTCCTTTGAAAGAAAAGAAATTTTAAAGTGATGTCATGTATTGCGTTGTATTTGTATTGTATTTTCAGATGACTACTGTACTGATTAAACAAAAATCGTGCAATCTGGTGTCGTACAAGAAAAAGGTTTGCGCTTGTCCCTTCGGATATTGTCATACAAATTGTCGTGATCGGCTCTCAAAAGCTGTGTACTGACGATCCGATTATTGGATGATTGGTCCTCGTATGAAGATTTTCTTATAGTGTGTACGAGGCATTAAAGTCCCATGGGAGACAATTTTCTGGTTGGGCATAATATGGGGACGAAGCAGCCCTAGACTCAGGATGATCCACTCATCTCTAACACACTAAAATATTTATCATAACAAAAAAAAAAGAAAAAAGAAGCACTGACCCAGCAAAACACCTTTTCAGGCAAGGACTAGCGTCTAGAATAGCCTATAATACATGTCAGTGACAGAGTTCAGTCCATGGTGGGGGGTGATGTAATGCAATGCCAAAAATGGCCAGCGTCAAGCTGGGTTTATGGCCCAATATAGGATTCAGCTGTTAAAGTTATTATGTATGGTTTTTTTTTTTTTGGTTTTTTTTTTTAGGGCCGAATATATCTAGTCCAGAATAACCATAGAAGTACGAACTTAAAGGTGCAGGAAAATACAAGTTATGCAATTAAAGAACGAGTGCAGTGCAAACATTTCTAAAGCGCAAGTTCTTATTCACACATACAGCTATTATTGCCACCCCTCTGAAAAGCGATCCGCAGTGGATCAAAGTTTAAAACAAGCAGTGTGACTAGAGAGAAAAGTCCAGAGTGTATTCGCTGATGTATCCCTATAAACAGGACTTCATGGCTAAACCCTGCCACATGCCATTCCACTGTTCCATGAGACTGAGGGCTCTTTCATTAATACTACAAGTCCCATGAGGCATTGCAAAATTGACGGTTACAAGCATGACTCCAAAAGACAGAGGCATGATGGGACTTGTAGTTTCGAAACAGCTGAAGGGCCGCCAGTTTGCCACCCCTGGGTTAAGGCTTAGCCTAGAAGTCAAGGAACGTTAAAAGTGAAACTGAATCAGAGAGGGGCACAGAAGAGGCATTTTTGGTTAATGAAGGCAATAGTCAGTTTCTTGGTATTTGCTCCTAGACAGATCTTTTAATTATTTAAAATGAAATAAGGCTTCTTTACGGTTTACTGTTGATTTTTACACCAAGCTGTCAAATCTAAGACTGTTGGTAAAATAGCATTCAATAAAATAGATAACATGCAACAAAAAGCCACAAGGAATTAAAAAAAAAAAAAAGATGATTATGCTATTAATAGGATTAGAATTATATTATATTGTTATCCAGGATTTATTTAGCAGTTTGCTCAGCACTTTACAATATAAAAGGGACAGTAGTTACAATAGACAACAAGAGGGTTAGGAGGGCCCTGCTCATGAGAGCTTGCCATCGAATAGAGATTATATATAACAAATTGGGAGCTGCATGCCCAGGAGTCTACAGTTACCAGCACTCTGTGCTCCAAGCATCGCTAATCATACAAATCCTAAAATAGAAGGGACGGAGCACAGATCTTGATTTTTCTGTATTTAAAGTGTTACTAAACCCAGGACCCTGCATTCACTATATAGTGAACACAATATACGCCGAGTATTCATTCAAAGTCCAGAATTTATAAAGCTTGTCTGAGCGGTCAGAAAAAAATGGGGGCGGGGAGTTGAAATTATAAACTGTAGAGCTCAGTGAAAAAAGCTCTGAGTGCTGATTGGAGGGAAGGGACACACACACACCTTCACACAGCTCACAGAACAGAGCTGAGGCTATCAATCACAGGCTGCATCCCTGAGGTCCCTCCCCTGTAACAAAATCCTCCTACATACGTTGTACCTGTTTATCTGCAGAATTCTCTTCATTACATTCATTCAAAGCCCAGAATTTATAAAGCTTGTCTGAGCTGTCAGGAAAAAAAAGGGGGCAGAGAGCTGAAATTATAAACTGTAGAGCTCAGTGAAAAGATCTCTGAATGCTGATTGGAGGGAAGGGACACACACACCTTCACACATCTCACAAAACAGAGCTGAGGCTATCAATCACAGGCTGCATCCCTGAGGTCCCTCCCCTGTAACAAAATCCTCCTACATACGTTGTACCTGTTTATCTGCAGAATTCTCTTCATTACATTCATTCAAAGCCCAGAATTTATAAAGCTTGTCTGAGATGTCAGAACAAAAGGCGGCAGAGAGCCGAAATTATACACTGTAGAGCTCAGTGAAAAGAGCTCTGAATGCTGATTGGAGGGAAGGAACACACACACCTTCACACAGCTCACAGAACAGAGCTGAGGCTATCAATCACAGGCTGCAACCCTGAGGTCCATCCCCTGTAACCTTTTTTTCTCTTGGTGTTTGGAAAACATTTCAGAAATGACTCCTGCAGATAGCAATGGAATGAGGCAGCAGACAGAAATGACACTTGGTACTCTGGATTGAGACAAGTACATACTATAGAGGGTATGTTTTGTTCAGTTTTCATGTCTGAGGTTTACAACCACTTTAAATAAAATGAATGTTATTTATAAATGTATCAAAAGCAAGCAATCAAAAAGGAGAATATTCAATGATGAAAATGTAAAAGGAATAAAAAAAATTATTCCCATGAAGAATAGCGGCATTCATAGGATATTATTTTCTATAGCTGTTTTCCATCTGCAGATCTCTAGCTATTATGTCAGTCGCTTTTTTTTACATTTCCAAGATGGTTGCCGTATATTATATCACACAGCGGGAAAAGAGAAACATGTTCCTGACTTCTTGTTTGTTGCCAAAACCCATTTTAATGTTCTACAATAAATCTGTAACAACAGTTGTGCGGTGATTTGTGGCGAGTCACAACGGAAACGCACAACAAATGTCTCGTGAAAATCGGAGCGAAAACGAGCGCGGCGCGATAGCCAGACATATATTGGCTGTGTAATGACGGCTTGTGGGTTTTACATACCCTGCTTCAATAAGCATGCCTAATTAATTTGCTCAGTTAATTTCTGCCACTTTGCTAATATCTGCAGATCCTCTGTGAGCGGAGGAAGATGTCGGTGAGTCACTGATGAGATTCACACTCCAGGGAGCCAACAAAACCAAATATGTAATGAAAAATCGGGTCTAAGATGTCGATGTCTCCGCTGTCAGTAGCCCTACTCCTGCTGTATGCGAAGCTGAACCCCAGGCACAAAAACATTAATGAAATATAATCCTTAACAGCCACAAAGGATATAAATCCAGTTTGTGTCCACCAAATGTCTTTGCAAACTCAGATATTACCTTAAACAAGTAGCAGTGACATCAATCACTGGGCTGTACATAGCCTGTGCAGAGAGCAGAGCTGTGGGAGGGGCCCAGCAGTCTCTACCCACTATAGACTGCCTGCAGAGAAACTACAGGAGGGGCAGAGACAAGACCAGCCACCCTGCACATAGAGAAAGAGCAGCAATGTCTGGTCTTTATTACATGAAGCCAAAATTTCACACTAGATTACTGCAGGTCTGGAAGAAATAAAGCACACTGAGATTCAAGTAATAACACAAATGACTGTTGTATATTGTAGTTAGACATCATTTGCTCCTCCTGGAGAATGCAGACAACACTCCATTTTCGAAGATGCACAGGGCATGGTCAGGTGTATGAACACCCAACAATCACAATCATACAAATAGCAAGTCATGTTCCTTTAAATATGTTAAGTACAACCATATACTTCTTTAAACACCTTAACCTGTGGCCCTTTGGTAAAAGATGGGCGGCCCTCGGACCTCAGCAGTTAGTGGGAACATTGATTAGGGTACCTACATGGAAGAAAAATATATATTAAATATATCTTAAAATATTCTTCCCAATTATAGTGACATATTTGAAATACTACAATTTTGGCCATATTCAAAATATTTATATATTTATATATATATATATATATATATATATATATATATATATATATATATATATATATACACACACACACACACACACACATACATACACACACATATACACACTGTATGTTCAAATTCGTTTTTATTACAAAATATCTGAAAAATTTTAAAAAATACATTTTCAAATATACTGTATGTCTTTAAAAATACATTTAATCTACATTTTTGGAATGCATTTACAAATATATGTAAAAATGACTTTTTTATATGTTAAAAAAAATCTGAAGAATATAATTTAAAAAATATGTCTTTTAAAATATATATTTCATATATTTCAGTTCAACATGCAGTGTGTATATATATATATATTTTTTTTTTTTTTTTTTTTAATTTATTATTATATTTTTTTAAATATATTTTGAGATATATTGAATACGGCCAAAATTGTAGTATTTTAAATATATGTCAATATATATTCGGGAAGATTATTTTTTAAATATATTTTCCTTCCATGTGGGTAATAGCACTGATCTCTACTAGCCTCATGTAACATGTTCCCAGTTCTGTATGTCTTCTGCAGCAAATCCCCAGCCAGAACTGTAGCTTATCCACACTCTCTGACTTTCATTTCCTAAGTTCTCTCAAGCATTACATATATTGAACATTATGTGCAGCCCTTTGATGATGTCAGGGGCCTCATTTGAGGACATCTTCAGCTCATACGTTGACAAGCACTGTTCTACACTGCATTTCAATAAATGAAACCTGGTGATCCTGCCAGTAGGAACGATGTGAAGGAACTTCTGGTTTTGTGTTGACAACACTCAAGCAGATGTTTCTTCAGTCATATGCAGGGACGGACTGACAACTCATGGGGCCCCCGGGCAATAGGGGATCATGGGGCCCCTGTGTCCTTGCCCAAACTCAAAAAAGCCTATGAAAAAGGTACCAGGGGCATCTTGTGGGGCCCCCTACTGACCCCGGGCCCTCGGGCAGTGCCTGAGTTTCCAAATGGTCAGTCCTCCCCTGGTCATATGCAATCCTTGGAGAAGATAAGCTGATCACCTGCTAGGTATGGGGAAAGCCTAGGAGGACAAGCGAAAAGCACAGAGCTAGAGGACCGAGGAGGTCGCAAGATACCCATAGCTTAAAAAAAGGCTTGGAAAAACACTAATTACATTGGTAAACATGAAAACATTGACCTACACTCACTGGCCCACTTTATTAGGTGCACCTTGCCAGTGCCAAGAAAATATCCCCCACACCATTACACCACCACCAGCCTGAATCGTTGATACAAGGCAGGATGGATCCATGCTTTCATGTTGTTTACCCCAAATTCTGACCCTACCATCTGAATGTCGCAGCAATGTCTGCTCATTCTCCTCTGACCTCCGACCTCAACAAGACATGCAAGTCCACACAACTGCAGCTCACTGGATATTCTCTCTTTTTCGGACCATTCTCTGTAAACCCTAGAGATGGCTGAGCGTGAAAATCACAGTAGATCAGCAGTTTTTTTAAATACTCAGATCAGCCCGTCTGGCACCAACAACCATGCCACGTTCAAAGTCACTTAAGTCTCCTTTCTTCCCCATTCTGATGCTCAGGTTGGACTTCAGCAAATCGTCTTCTTTTTACCTTCAGCCCTGCTGCTGGCAAGCAGGTGGGTTCACCAATCAGGTGGAAGCATTTGGGTGGCAGCGCTGCTGCCAATTTCTTCCACACAGTGCCAGCCTCTCTCCCACTGCGTGAGGTCTCCCAGGTTCTGCTTGCCCATCTGCAGGCCCAGGACCAGCTCACCGCCGTCGGCTACAGGGGAGGGAGGAGAGCAGATACATCGGCTCCCCTTCTTATCCTGACCTGGATGTGATGTTATGATGTCACTTCCGGGTCACTGTAATGTGGTCAATTTGCACTGCATTACATTCAGGGAGCACAGGGGAGACATGCAGGGTCTTTTGGACTAGAATAAAGAGAACCTGTCACGAAAAATCATCACATGGGGGACTTTGCAAAAAAGTAAAAAGGTTTTTCTTATTGTAAAAAATGAAAGTTACACCCAAGCACATACCCCCCCCCCCCAGAAAAAAATTGAGCCCACCCCCACATATGTATGCATATACAAATGTAAAAGCACACGCAGGGGTGCCTACACATGAAAGTCGACTACAATACACGTTACATATATTGCCACGCATGCCAGAATGAGAGCAATAATTCTAGTACCAGACCTCCTCCGTAACACTAAACTGATGACCTAGAAGGGGCTTTAATAGCATCACCTATAGAAAATATAGGGTACTAAAGTTCGTCATCATTTTACGAGTGCACACAAATTTAAGGTTTGACAAGTTGGATATCTATTTCTGTATATTTTACAAAAAAAAGGGTAATTTATTCCTTTTTGGGCCCTAAAATTAACTTACTTGCATGATATTACCGCAAAATTTCTGTAAAAAATACAACATAAAAAATTGGAACTACCACCATTTTATTCTCTAGGGTCTCTGCTTTCAGCAAATATATAATGTTTGGGGGTTTTATGTAATCCTCAAGCCTAAAATGATTTTTTAAACTTGTGCAAAAAAATGCAAAAACAGCTCTGGCATTGAAAGGGACAAAGGATAAGCCGGACACTCTCCTTCTCTGACGAGCAGCCAATCAGTGCTCAATACACTGCACGGTCTCTCCTCTCCCTGCTAGTCCCCGGGTGCGGTACTGGACAGGCAGGGAGGGGAGGAGGAGATAAACAGCACAATATTAAAAATATTACACATTGAAGTTGCCATAAAGCCCTTTTGTTTTTAAAAGCCTCAGACATTCCTAAAAGCACCCAAGACTTAAATACGGTTTTGATTAAAAAAAAATATCAGGACAAGTAGATTTAGTCCCTGGATAAGTAGTTTTTTCAAAAATTTCCACACCCCTGGGACCCCTGATACTAATTACTACATCCACAATTGAAGTACATTTAGTATGGTGGTCAATAAAAGGAATACTCCTTACACTGGTGGTCAACAGCAGGAATGGCCCCATTACAGATCGCTCAAACAAATATTGGGGTCAGTGGTAAGATATCTGAAACCTTGTTTGAGAAAGGTTAGCCTGGATGAAAGTCAGGTCTGATAATTTGATGAGTGGTTGTCCAAAGAAAAGATGGTGGTGGTCTGAAAAGTTGGAGTACAATGACTACAGTGAAGGTCACCATATATGAAATGATTTGTGGACTTTTATTGATGCTACATTTGGACATTTGTGTGCTTTAGTTCAGTTTTATAAACTGTTTTACATTTTATTAACAATATAGCTTAGGGGTTGATTTACTAAAACTGCATGGTGCAAAATCTGGTGTAACTCTGCATAGAAACCAATCAGCTTCCAGGTTTTATTATCAAAGCTTAATTAAACAAGCTGAAGCTAGAAGCCGATTGGCTGCCATGCAGAGCTGCACCAGATTTTGCACTCTCCAGTTTTAGTAAATTGACCCCTATGTGTTTCTGGAGTGCAGTAGGCACTGTTCAAAGAAAGTGTTACGGTTGAGAGTATGATTACTTATTAGTGTGCAAGTCATTTACTTTTAATAGTCGGCTTGGCATTGTCAGCCTGCAGAAGGAAGTGCTCTTAATGGGAGAATTTCCAAGCATGAATAGATTCACAAAAAACAAAAAAAAAAAAAAAAAAAAAACAATTTGCTGAACTAAACTGTATACAGTGAGGAATGACACCAAACATAATGAACAATATATTAAAGTGTTACAAAACCCAGGACCCTACATTCACTATATCTGGTCTCCCCGGACCCTGCATTCACTATATCTGGCCTCCCCGGACCCTGCATTCACTATATCCGGCCTCCCCGGACCCTGCATTCACTATATCCGGCCTCCCCGGACCCTGCATTCACTATATCCGGCCTCCCAGGACCCTGCATTCACTATATCCGGCCTCCCAGGACCCTGCATTCACTATATCCGGCCTCCCAGGACCCTGCATTCACTATATCTGGTCTCCCACAGTACACAGAACATGGACATGCAATTATTTTAGTAAATATAAACTGCTAAATACCTTTACTCATCGGCATTTAGAGCAGTCTTGTGACTTCTACCAGTGTCCAGCAGAGCACTAGTTAAAGCATGTAGGAGGTATTTCATTCTCCCCTAAGAGACTGCATAACCCCTGACCCTCTGTCTGGACAGTGCTGATTGGCTCTGTGCCGATTACATGCCCGCGCTGAAAAAAAAAAAACTCAAGCAATACACACCAGACTGAGCATGAGCAGCGTGCCCCCAAGGCTCTGTTCTATCAGCAGATGGATTGGGGACAGTAGAAGGGGATGATCAGAGAAGACAGCATCAAACATCCTGTTTACATAATGCAGAGGATTAACCCCTTAGGTTCCACAGTGAGTATAACAAGCATGCTTTACTGCATATACAGACTGATTTTACTATGGTGGGTTTAGTGACACTTTAAGGCCCCTTTCACATGGGTGGATTCCACCAAGCAGATTCCCCTGCTCAGAGAAGGATCTGTCCACTGATGCCCGCTGAGCAGGTGGATGGAAGGTCCACATGTGCTCTGCTTGTGCAGAGCGAACACAGACACAGCCCGCTGTTCTTCATGGGGGGGTTGAATGTAAAACGGACCGCCTGTCCAATTACAGCTGACTTTCATCCAATCCAACCCGCTATGGGGATGGGGAACGGATCCCCCATCGATCTGTTTTCAGAGGATTGAATGCAGGCTTTTGTAAATGGACACGTCTGTTTCATCCGCCTCCCCATAGAGAACAATGGATGGTCCGATCGGGTCCACCTGAAAAAATGGACAGGCGGTCCAATCGAGGGCCTGAAAGGGGGCCTTAGGTGTTTACATGAACTTTAAGAAAAAATTTTTAAAAAGCAATCCTTGAAAAAAATGAAATCCATGCTTGTCCCACCACCATTGTCACCAGGCCTTGCTCTCTGGAGAAGCCAAGCTTGCCAACGTACTTGTATCGGTGAGCACTGTGGTTCCATCCATCTGCCCCTACCAGTACTAGTGTGCCCTGTAGTAACATGATGGTGGGCAGGAGGAACCACAGAGCACAGAGGAGGACCAGGCATCTGACACTCTCAGAAGTGTGTAGACGTCGGAAATTCCCCCAGCAAGCTTAGCTGTGAAAGGGAGCGGTGCGCGCAGCGGACTGGTATTTGTTTTTTTTGTAAGGAGGTTTGTTTTTGTTTTATTTTATAATCTAGTGAATACTTGGTGCCCAACCAGCAGCCCTTTGGAACTTACTGTGTAGCTGACTATTCTTACTATTTTCTGTGCTTTCCATCTCTTCCTTTGTTTTGTTGTTTCCTCTGATCTTCTAGAAGGCTAAGTTCACACCTATGCAGTTTACATTTGATCCAGTTCTGCAGTGCGTTTTTGCACATGCGTTTGACGCATTTTTGAAGCTTTTGCGGGGGTTTTTTTTTTTTATTGTTGCTAGGCAGATTAAAAATGTGATATGCATTTCCGGGTAAGGGGTGCGCGCTAACTGTGCCGCTAATTGCAGCCTCATCTGTCAGTTACCAGGTCCGGGTCGGTGACTACTTGCTGGCACCTGGTGATCGAGGAGCATTACCGACGGAGGGAGAGAACTGTAAGTAAACAATACAGATCTCTCCCCGGTCGGCTCCTGCACACTGCTATGTATGGCTTTGCATAGCGGAGCCATACAAAGCAGTGTGCGTACAGTGAAGCAAACACACACAGCACACAGTAAAACAGCACACAGTTAACCCTTTGATCACTCCACATGGGATGTCAGTGACACCAAGTCAGTTCCCTCCAGTGTCAGAATGCCTGCTGCAGTCCCGCTATAAGTCGCTGATCACTGCCATTACTAGTAAAAATAAAAAATTCCAGTATCTATACCGCCATTTGTAAACGCTATAACGTTCACGTAAACCAGTGTTTCTCAACTCAAGTCCTCATGGACCCCCAACAGGTCATGTTTTCAGGATTTCCCTCAGATGAAACAGCTGTGGTAATTACTAAGGCAGTGAAACTGATCAAATCACCTGTGCAAAATAATGGAAATCCTGAAAACATGACCTGTTGGGGGTCCATGAGGACTGGAGTTGAGAAACACTGACGTAAACCAATCAATTTACACGTATTGGGATTTTTTAGCAACGACATGTCGCAGAATACATTTTGGCCTAAATTTGACAATTTGAATATGAATTTTTTTTACTGGAAATGTTTAATAGCAAAAAGGCAAAAATTGTTTTTTTCAAAATTGTCGGACTTATTTTTTTATAGTGCAAAAAATAAAAAAAAAAATGCACAGGCGATCAAATACCACCGAAAGAAGGCTCTATTCGTGGGGAAAAAAAAAAAGGACGTAAATTGAATTCGGGTGCAGCATTGCATGACTGTGCAATTGTCAGTAAAAATAATGCAGCACTGCAACGCAGAAAATGGCCTGGTCAGGAAGGGGGGGGGGGGGGGGAATCCTCAGGAGTACAAGTGGTTAAAAAAGTCCCTGACCTTTTCCAAAAAACACTCCGGGTAAAAACACAGAGATGTGAACGTGTCCCATAGGAAATCATGTTAAATGGACTGTAGTGTGTTTCTACAAAACGCTTAGGTGTGAAACTAGACTAAAGGATGCACAAGTAAATTTTCAGTGCGCTAATAGGAGCGCAAATGTGGAAAGAGTGACTTGTAAAGGGGCCGTAATCACTGTGATCTCTAGCAGTCTCATGTCACACATCCCCAGTCTAGGGGAAAGCATATTCCAAGCCTCCAATATTCCTCCCTGACCCCCTCCTGATGTACAGCTTTCTGTAACACTATATTCACTGAAAACTATGTGCAGCCCTTTGGCGATGTCAGGGGCCACACTTGAGACCCTCCGTATAAAGTATGGTGACGGCCCCCGGGTTAGACAGAAAACAAATGGCAAAGTGCTGAGTGCTAGTTAGTCATGTTTTGTAATGTTGAAGGCATTTCACAACTTATTGAAGTGGCTTCCTCAGAACTTTTCAAGTGGTGAAACTTCTTCAACATTACAACACAAGAGGGAGGCGAGCCTTCACACCAACCATCGGGAAAGTGCAGATTCTCACATAACTTCAACTGCCAATCTAGCATCGTCGGCATCGACTGATTCACTGAACATATGACATTCACTGGATTTTTCATATGCACAGCCCATTTTTATTTCCAAATAAAATACTTGTTTTCACCCTTCGATGTATCTCAGTCCTGCTGATCTCCCTGTCCACATGCCCTCCAGTGATGACGCATGGCATTCCATCAATGCAGGCTTCCCACTGGTGACAACTGTGGACCAGGCCTGCTTAACCACATGCTTACCGGACACTTTCACCCCCATATCCAGTCCAGGCCAAATGGTAGCTTCAGCACTGTCACACTTTGAATGACAATTGCGCTTTCATGCAACACTGTAGCCATATGAACTTTTTAGCATTTTTTGAGACAGATAGAGATTTCTTTTTGTGGTATTCGATCACCACTGGGGTTTTATTTTCTTTTTCCTAAACAAAAAAAAGATTGAAAATTTAAAAAAAAAAAAGTTTTTGTTATAAAATTTTGCAAATAAGTAATTTTGCTCCTTCACTGATGTGTTCTGTTGAATCTGCACTGATAGGTTGCACTAATGGGCACTGATGAGGAGGCATTGATGAGGCTGCACTGACATGCAGCACTATTATGTAACAATGATAGGCACTAAAGATAGGCAGCACTGATGGGCACTGATGAGGCTGCACTGATAGGCACTAATGATAGGCAGCACTGATGAGCACTGATAGGCACTAATGATAGGCAGCACTGATGAGCACTGATAGGCAGCACTGATGGGCACTGATGAGGCTGCACTGATAGGCACTAATGATAGGCAGCACTGATAGGCACTAATGATAGGCAGCACTGATGAGCACTGATAGGCAGCACTGATGAGCACTGATAGGCAGCACTGATGAGCACTGATAGGAACTAATGATAGTCAGCACTGATGAGCACTGATAGGCACTAATGATAGACAGCACTGATAGGCACTAATGATAGTCAGCACTGATGAGCATTGATAGTTACTAATGATAGGCAGCACTGATGAGCACTGATGAGGCTGCACTGATAGGCACTAATGATAGGCAGCACTGATGAGCACTGATAGGCACTAATGATAGGCAGCACTGATGAGCATCGATAGTTACTAATGATAGGCAGCACTGATGAGGATGCACTAATATGCAGCACTGATGGGCACTGATGAGGCTGCACTGATAGGCACTAATGATAGGCAGCACTGATGAGCACTGATAGGCACTAATGATAGTCAGCACTGATGAGCATTGATAGTTACTAATGATAGGCAGCACTGATGAGCATTGATAGTTACTAATGATAGGCAGCACTGATGAGGATGCACTAATATGCAGCACTGATGGGCACTGATATGCGCCACAGATAGGGACCAGAGATAATCAGGGCCCTGATTATCAGTGTAGATGTTCCCGTGAAAATTGCCATTTACCAGCTCTCTTTTCGTGTTGTCACAGCACGTGAGGATTAGACTGCCTATAACCAGCAAGACTATTTACACTGTGATCAGCTGTGATTGGACACACAGTAATGGGCCACTTTGATTGGCCCTTTTCTGCTTTTTGTGATCAGCTGTGTCCGAAGGACCCAGTTATCACAGAGCACTCCCGATGCACGCCTCAGGGGCACGCAGGGCAGTGGGGTTCTGAGAGGACATCAACAGACGCTCTCCCAGAACCAGCGGACCGCACTGCAGCCATTTTTTTGTCTATAGACTGGTTGGAAAGTGGTTAAAGGGTAACTCCACTTTTGTAGGAAAAAAATTAGAAAATAAATAAATAATATAGCATATACAATTGTGACACAAGTCATATTGTAACTGAATGTTATTAAAAAATTACCTTTCCTTTTCATTCTGCATTTCTGACATTTTCTGTACACTGCAATGCAATATGGCAGCCTGGAAGCGTTCTGTACACAGATGGTGTACTGAACACCCTACCCCCCCAGAAATATTTACTGCTTGTGTGATTGGCTCATTGATTTTCCCAGAAGTCTGCACTAAGATACAAGTCCAATTTTTGGCATCCCCTGCAATACAAATGTCCTTTTTAGTGAGAAACTCTCAAAGGGAAATCACATCTAAAAGGGGATGCAGACCCTGCCACTTCCCTCATTAGAGCCCTGCAGGTGCAGCAGTTGACAGATAATTAAAAAAGACACTCCCATACAGATTCACTCAGCACATGGACACAGACAAACAAACCGCTATTTCTTCAGAATAACAGAAGGAGGATCAGGACTGCTCCAACAATACCATTCACAGAGCAGATAAGTATAACCCTCTTTGTTATTTTAAAAAATTGACTTTACAACCAATGTAATGCTGGGTGAAACTGCCACTTTGTACTCTCCACTGGAAGTGCAGTGTGACAACACAAGATCAACATTGTACACAGGTACACAGCGTTGTCACCATTCAGCCAGGAAGTGCTAACAAAAAATATTTAAAGTAGACCAACTAATACAAAAGCGTTTTTGCTTCTGGCCCCTCCCTCCACCCTTCTAACACAACTGGATACTCTTTCTAGATTTTTAGAATGGTTTCTGACTTTTTTAGTGCAGCCCAGCACTGCTTTCCTGTGAACATCACACTGAGTCCTGGGATGTTCACATTACACATCCCAGGAGGCAGAGGGCGAATGCACACATGGTTTACTGAATGCGGGCAGATGCACTTTGGCTTCTTATAAATAAGTGGCAGTGCCTACCGCTGAAAAGCAATCCTCAGTGGATCAGTTTTCAGAGGGTGGCAGCGAAGTGGTTTGAACAGGTGTTTGGGAGCTACTAATGCTGCCTCCTAAAGCCAGTTTTATATTTTGTCACTTTTTAATTGCCGAAAGGCAATTATACATTGTGGGACTGTGCCACAACTGTGAGCCAAGCAATTGGTTTGCAGTAGAGGTGCAGCCCCATTGGTGCCACCTGCCAACTTTGCAGCCCGAGTTAAAAATGCTGCAACCCCCAATCAAAGCACCACAGCCATTGCAAGTGTACAGCCTTATCAGGCTGTAGTGTTGGGATTCGGTGGGTGGCTGCATGTTTTTACCGCCCCCAGCCTCTTGTGTGAAAGAGCCCCTTGGGAGCCAGCAAAGATCTGCACCACATCTGCACATGCATGTAGATTCCACAGGTATCAGAAAATAAGCAATGCATGCGCATGCATGGGAGCCCCCACACCTCATATATGCACAGATGTGCTGCAAGTATCTGCTGGGTCCCAAAGACCTGGCAGAGACTTTTGGCACATCTGCGCACATGCAGGATATTCAAAGATGGCGACACAGGAGAAGACAGATTGTAGGACCCTTGAGGGTTAGGGACTGATGTGAATATATATAGCGCTGCGTAAATTGACAGCAGTATACAAGTACCTTGTAATCAAATAATAAATAAGAGCCACGGAACGAAAATATCAGGGGGTCAGAAGTTCCTCAGTAACAAAAGCTGGAGATTTAAAAACATCAAAAATAATACTGGAAATAACAGGTTATTATTTATTTCAGGTACTTATATAGCGCCGACAATTTACGCAGTGCTTTACATATATATTGTACATTCACATCAGTCCCTAACCCTCAAGGAGCTAAGGTCCCTATCTAATCTAAGGTCCCTAACTCACATTTATACATACACATACTAGGGACAATTTAGACAGGAGCCAATTAACCTGCCAGCATGTCTTTGGAGCGTAGGAGGAAACTGGAGTACCTGGAGGAAACCCACACAGGCACAGGGAGAACATGCAAACTCCAGACAGGTGGTGCTGTGGCTGGGATTTGAACCGACGACCCTAATACTGCCTGGCGGAAGTGCTAACCATTTAGCCACTGTGCTGCTGAATCTTACAGGAGATTTTAGGGTCCATTGATCAATACATACAGTGCATGTTACAATAGTGTGTTGCAATATAAGTAGACCATGCCCTACGTTTTTTTCATTGCAACGTGCATAAGAGCAAGAGTCAAAACAGCCAGTTGAAGTTTCCTTTACCAATAAAGCTTAGTGAAGTTATACAAAAAAAATATAAAAAAAAAATTGTGGCGCATTTTAAGCACAACGCAGCATGTGAATGCATGTCAACGCACTTAGCGCGCACACTGTGAACGGATCCTTACATTGCAGGTACTGTAAAGCCAACAGTGTCGATGAACAGATTGTACAACAAGAGATGTTTTGTGTTGGTGGGATATGGATCCCGGAGGTCAGCATGGCACTGCCACCTCTGCCATCACAGCAGCACAATGCAGATTTCAGAGACACGTACCGGGAAACGTGATGCACGTGTGTCATCGGACAGACAATGAGGATCAGCCCCTTGCCGACTCGCAGGAAACCCGATCTGCCCCATCTATACGTGTAATGCATCTCCTATGCTGCGGGAGGATTCCGTTACACCAGATCCTGTTTCACAGCTGCAATGGATTAGCACTGATGCTGAGTGAATGAGAAGACTACAATACAGCGGCAATGTGACAGAATACCAGGCTCCTCGTACTACACACACCAAGCCTGCCAGCTGCAGCTCTCATAATGCCAGCTGAAGCATCTGCATGTTACCACCCCCACAAAAAAACATTTATGATTGGCCAAGCACAGCTAAAATCCGGCATGATAAGGAGGTGTCTATCAAACTGACAGATGTCACCAGATATACACAAATCATATCACAATCTTCTGACAGATCTGCAGTTCTACCCATAGATAAGCAAACCATGATTTGTGGATGGAACAGATTTGCGCAGTAGTCTGATCTACGTTGGATCGTACAATCCTGGGTGCAAGATGAGCGCGCCGTCAACCGCTGTTCACTTGTTAATTGATGAGCAATCCATCATTCAGCAAACCTATCCATAGGCAAGTACAAAGTTCCGGCATACAGACATTCATGGGTGCCAGCAGACTGGCGACTTATTTACTTTTTCTCATTTTGGTGGTCATACACATAGCAATCTGAACAAGGAATCACACAATATGATTCAACTATGAGATATCGAAAACACAGGTACTGCACAGGGGTGGACTGACCATTTCGAAACTCGGCACTGCCCGAGGGCCCGGGGTCAGCAGGGGGCCCCATGAGATGCCCCTGGTACCTTTTTCATAGGCTTTTTTGAGTTTGGGCAAGGACACAGGGGCCCCATGATCCCCTATTGCCCGGGGGCCCCATGAGTTGTCAGTCCGCCCCTGGTACTGCATCATCAGTCCATGTAAACCCAACATTTCACATTCCTGATAGGTGGCTACTGTACCTATGTACTTGTGTTAAAAAGTATCCTGTCCTCTTTGTATTGCTTCCTTTGTGTGAAGTCCCTGGTGATCCTGCCAGTCCCTCTGCTTTTCTATTAAAACTGACCACACTAGACATGGGAGCACAGCGTGGTCAGTTATCTAGCTGTGCTGGGAACTCAGCCTGCTCTCCTCCAATGATCACACTTGTTCTTACATGCCCTCCCTGTCACAGCCATTCACTGGGAAGACCAGGGTGCTGCTGCTTCTCCTCTCTCTATGCAGCGGTGAACAGAGGGTATATGATCACAAAAGGAGAAAAAAGGTGTTTATAATGTTTTTATATCTATACACAAATGTTTTGCTTTCATTTCTATTTTAACCTGAATGGGTTGTTTTACAAGGTGAGGTTCACATATATTTCACCCGCCTCCTGCCCACCGTATTGGGAAATGACGGACAGGCGGAAGGTCTCTTGTTCTGGGAGGACATCATATGACGTCCTTGGACTCTAGCTGCACATGTGAGCCCCCGGGGGCACGCGGCACCGTGATCGGCAGATCATCAATCACGGTAAAGAGCCGATGACGTAGGCTCTTTACCACGTGATCAGCTGTGTCCAATCACAGCTGATTACATGTAAATGGTTTTCGGCAGTCATCTCCTCACGATGCAGTGGGAGAGGAGAGTCAATATGCAGCAATCCTCAGTTCCCTGATTATCAGTGCAGCCCCATCAGTGCTGCCTTTCAGTGTCCATCAGTAATGCCTCTCAGTGTCCATCAATGCTGCCTTTCAGTGCCCATCAGTAATGCCTCTCAGTGTCCATCAATGCTGCCTATCAGTGCTGCCTTTCAGTGCCCATCAGTAACGCCTCTCAGTGTCCATCAATGCTGCCTATCAGTGCCCATCAGTGACGCCTATCAGTGCAATCTATCAGCACACATCAATGCAGCCCATCAGTGCCATCTATCAGGTGCCAATCAGTACTGCCCAGGGGCGGACTGACCATTTGGAAACTCGGGCCCCTGGTACCTTTTTCATAGGCTTTTTTGAGTTTGGGCAAGGACACAGGGGCTCCATGAGTTGTCAGTCCGCCCCTGGTACTGCCTATCAATGCTCATCATTGCTGCCTATCAGAACCCATCAGTGCTGCCTATCAATGCCTTCACATCAGTGCCGCCCATCAGTGCACATCAGTGAAGGAAACAAATTACTTATGTACAAAAATTTATAACAGAAACTAAGAAAAACTTTTTTTTCCAAAATTTTTAGCCTTTTTTCGTTTGTTTAGCATAAAATAAAGAAAACCTGTGGTGATTAAATACCACCAAAAAAAAGCTCTATGTGTCTAAAAAAAAAAATTATAAAAATGATGTTTGGGTACAGTTGTATGACCGCGCAATAGTCATTTAAAGTGCAACAGCCCTGAAAGCTGAAAATTGGCCTGGGCAGGACAAGTGAAAGAGCCCGGTAGTTAGGTGGTTAAGAAAAACTGATCAGTTTAATTAAACGAATTCTAATCAGTCCCAGCAAAGTAGATAGATGAATATGATGGTTAAATATATGGTGCATTGAACACATTTTTCGGTATCGCAATTTTATATTTCTTCTGGACAGTAAACTGATATAAAATCACACTGTGTAAAGCTCACAGACATTACAATCAGATTGGACAATCTCCTTCAGATCTAAAAACAATTATGTAGTGCAAGGGCCTGAATGGATAGATTAGGGAACTCCTCATATGACACAGTATTGGTAAATCTAAAGCTGATTGTACGGCAACATTGCTCAGTGCGGCAGTCACTGTAGGACAGGAAATGTGTTAATGGCAGGATCACCAAGTGAAAAAGGGAAAAACAAGGAAAACTAACACAGCCACCACTTGGTAAATGGCAATAATATCAATTCTGTTGTTATATGTAGATATGCTTCAACCATTTGCCTCTCCTTCTCCTAGTAAGTAGCGTTCCATAGGTTAAAAGAAGAAGAAAAAAAAAAACTTAAGCCAGAAAATGATAAAAAAAAAAGCTCCAACAATCACCTGAGAAAGCCGATGTTCAATGGGGCTCAAAGTTGCAGCAGAATGGAACTTATGGCACATAATACTACATGGGGACGCTCATCTATTGCAGTCTCAAGCACCAACAGCCTTGTCAATGCCTGAAGCAGCGCATGTGTACTGCGTTTATGTTCACCAGACGCCAACTGTGCAGTTCTGATCTGCATACCTGTGTGCACACATACAGAAATGTACATAGCACCATCATATACCGGCATGACGTACAGGCTGCTCATTGGATTTCTGTACGAACAGTAAAGCTAGGTTCAACCATAGGTGGTGCAGGAAACTGAATGCGATTTGGACAGGAATCGCACCGCATTCCTGCTTAAATCACATGCGATCCTTTGCAGTGCGATTTGAGCCCATTCATTCTATATGGGCTCAATCGCAACAAACCCATGTGAACAAGATGCAGGCAACTTTTCTTTTTTGCTGCACTGGAATTGGATCCCATTGGCTGTTCACACCCACGCTATCCGATTCTTGCAATCGCAATGCGTTTTGTGACCTGTTTTGGGGTGTCATTAATTTAACACAAACGCCTGTGGCAGACTGCGTCAATGGAGTGCGATTTCAAAATGGCGCGGGAAGCTCGCAGGATTGGCTGCATTCCCTGCATCACATATATGTGAACAGGGGCTAAAGGAAATAAAAAAAACTGGAAAGAAGATACATGATAACAGCAAACATAATAGTGATAAAAAGAAATAAGTGAAAAGCAAAGAAGATCATAATAATAATAATAATAAATAGAATACTAATGATAAGTATAAATATTAGAATATGGACGATGAGTATAATAATAATAATAAATAGAATACTAATGATAAGTATAAATATTAGAATATGAACGATGAGTATAATAATAATAGTAATAAATAGAATACTAATGATAAGTATAAATATTAGAATATGGACGATGAGTATAATAATAATAATAATAATAAATAGAATACTAATGATAAGTATAAATATTAGAATATTGAGGATGAGTATAATAATAATAGTAATAAATAAGAGAATAATAAATGCGGATCAAAATAGTAATAAGTAATTGAATACCTAATGATTAGCACATTATTATTAATAAATGATGATCATAATAATAATAATAACAATAAAAATGATGATCATTAAAAAATAATATAATACGAATGCTGATCACATTATTATTACTACAATAATAATAATAATACATAGAATATTAATGATAACCATAATTATTCGAATACTTATGAGGATATAATAAAGTACAACGACAAGTGATTGATATTCCTCCTATACGAATGATAACCAGACAATAATGATATATCACACAAAATAAATCTATTAGTCATGATCACACTATTAATAATAATAAATCATAGAATAGTAATGATAATAATCCTCCTGAATATACTGACAATAAATAATAGGATACTAATGCCGATGCCACACATTAATAATCAGACATGACAGAGGGGTGGTGATGAGGATGTCTGTCCTCCTGTATATAGGTGGGCTCTGATATCCCCCATCACACAGTGCTCCCCTCCCCCCCATTCTCCATGCACTGTGTAGAGATGTATGGAGGAGTCCAGTGATCGCCGCGGTGTCCTCCATGCACAGTACACGGGGAGCCCCTGCAGCAGAGCGGGCTCCGGATTGCGGCATGTCCCCCCCCCCCCCTCTCCTCCTCCCGGATCTCCCGGAGGACTCAGCCCCGGCGGCGGCTCTGGTTTACCTGCAGTCCCCGGAGAGCGGAGTCCGGCCATCTCCCAGCCGGTTACACTAGAGCGCTTCCCAGCCAGCTTGTTACATTGTGACAGTGTCACCCGGCGGCCAGGGACGTTCAACCGCTCCCCATTGGCCAGAACAACAAAGAAGGGCGGCGCCTGAGCGGAGGTGATTGGCAGCGGCGCTGTGTGGCTGGGCGGGGCTAGGAGGTGTGAATAAGAGGCGGGGAGGTGGGCGTGTCGGTGTGTGATCGATCAGCTGGAGGGACGGTGATCGGAGCGATGAGCCCCAATAATGGGCGATCTCCATACAGATGAGCCCCGGACACCTGGCTCCTGTACGAGGAGACATCATGTATGATCCCGGGTGCACACCGATGCGTCTTGTAGTGCTTTCACATGCTCCCCTATGGGACACGTTCACACCTATGCATTTTTGAGTTACTGCGTTTTTGGAAAGGGTCAGGGGCTTTTTTGGGGTTTACACTGATGCGTTTCCCGCACCGCATGGCGTTCATGTGATCTGGTGCAGGTATCAATGTTCAATTAATGAAACCCCGAACAGTGACATCCTGAGGCAGGTGTGGGGGGTGTCCACCGCACCGGGTGACACCTACTGCATGGGGTGACACCGGACCCGCTAAGAAAAGGTAAGTTGTGAAGCAAGCCAACGATCCCTGCAGGATAGATCGGATCTGCAGATTGAACATAATGGATCCGATTCCGATCCATTATGCTCCCCAATCTGCAGATCTGATCCATCCTGCGGGGATTGTTGGCTTGCTTTACAACTTACCTTTTCATGGAGCGGGTTCGGTGTCACCCCGTATAGGTTGCATGCCGATGATCCTCGCAGGATGGATCAGATCTGCGGATTGGGAAGCATAATGGTTTGGACTCTGATCCATTATGCTCAATACGTTGATCCGATTCATCCTGTGGGGATCGTCGGAGGGGGTGTCACCAACTGTTATTGCACCCGGTGACACCAACCCTAGGGACACTCCTGAACCCAAAACCCTTCGCAAAACGTGATGCTATTGGCAGAACACCTATTCAGTGTGATTGACATGCGGGTAAAAAAAGGGTCCTGCACCTTTGGTTCGGAAGCGGTGTGATTTGAGCCACACAAAATATCTCCAATCACACCGAACAGACGTCGCATGTAACTGGCACAGGAATGTGGTGTGAATTCTGTGAGAATTACATGTGATGTCCCGCACCACATTGGTGAGAAGCCAGTATAAGGCTAGGCTCACACCTATGCAGTTCGTATTTGATCTGTTCCTGCAGTGCATTTTGCATTGTGTTTTGTGTATTCGTTTTTGCAGTGTTTTTGATGTGTTTTGCATTTTTTTCAACTTGTTTATGGGCAAAATAAAACAAAAAACACATCACAAACACACTACATGCTTTTCTGCAGCATCTCCATTGAAGCCTAGAGAACCAAAAATGCAACATTTTTCATTTAAAAAAAGTCCCCGACCCTTTCCAAAAAAACGCACCGGGTGACAGTGCGAAGATGTGAACATGTCCCATAGGAAATCATGTTAAATGGACTGCTGTGCGTTTCTGCAAAATGCAGTGGAAAATGCTTAGGTGTGAACCTAGATTAAGCCCGCGTTCACACTGATGTGGTGCAGTACATTGCATTTGATTCACACAAGAACCGCACCCCATTCCTGTGCATATCACATGCGATTTCTGTGTGGTGCGATTTGAGCCATACATTTTGTATGGCTCAGATCGCACCGCATCCACACCAAAATCGTGCAGGACCGTTTTTTTCGTCCAGAACATTAAAGCAGAGCTCCACCTAAAAGCTGAAGTTCAACTTTAAGCCTTTGTCCCCCGCTCCCCATTAAGGATTGGCACCTTTGGGGAGCGGGTTTCCGAATTTGACAGGTACCCGCTCCCACTTCCGCTGCGATCGCCTACATAATCGGAAGCGGAAGTTGTCCTCCCCCCTCCCTCCCCGTAGTCTTTTGGGACACGTGACAGGTCCCAGAAGACTACAGGGCCATTCACAAAGCTCAGCACTTCTCACGCATGCGCAGTGGGCACCCGGCAGTGAAGCCGCAACCTGTCACAGCCGGGTGCCCACACTGAAGATGCCGGCGCCAGGGAAAGAAGACGGCCGGTGAAACCAGCGGTGGTGAGGACACCACTGGACCGAGGGACAGGTATGTGCAGGGGCGGACTGACAACTCATGGGGCCCCCGGGCAATAGGGGATCATGGGGCCCCTGTGTCCTTGCCCAAACTCAAAATAGCCTATGAAAAAGGTACCAGGGGCATCTCATGGGGCCCCCTACTGACCCCGGGCCCTCGGGCAGTGCCCGAGTTTCCAAATGGTCAGTCCGCCCCTGGGTATGTGTCTGTATTTTAAAAGTCAGCAGCTACAGTTTTTGTAGCTGCTGACTTTTTTTTTCAGCTGGAACTTTGCTTTAAATAGAAAACCTGTGTTTGGGAATTTGCAAGTAAAATTAGCAGCTGACACAGTAAGTAGGCGAAAATAAACTAAAAACACTTAGTGTAGAACTTAATATACTAATTAAAAAAATATGGTCCAATTCCCCACAAGAGAAGGAAATCTGAAAAAATAAAAGGTGAAAAAAAAAGAAAAGGTGAAACAATAAAGTCTATACAAAATGCATCTGATCCAGTAGTGGTGGTGCCAAGTGAAACCAAAAGCAAGAAGAGGGAGAGAGTCCATCACCTTTCACCCAATCATTTGGCCTCTTACCGGAGAGTTTGACCACCCAAAGGATTGGTCAAACAAAGCAGATATCGTGCCCAGCAGATGAGTCCAGATGGATCTCCCAAGAATTCAGGATGAATTTGGGACTTCTCACTAAACAATGAGGTCTAGGATGGCAAACACATACCACATAGGGAAAAAGAACAACCGCTCATAGTGTACTAATTGACTAAAGAATACCATGTATTTAAGTAATGCACTTACAATAGCAAAGGTAAAAATCAGCTGGCTTGAATAGTGTTTTCAACCAACAAGATGTCCATGGCAGTGCGCGATGACGTCACACATCGTAGCTCCACCCTACACGTTTAATCACACAAAGGACGGCGTCATCTTAACGGTTATACTTTTTCCCTATGTGGTGTCTAATGTGTGGAGAAGTATTTGCCAAGGTTGGGGGGGCATAAAGAGAAGAGTTCTGCTAACAGAAGAGGGATGTCCCTTGTGTTGATTTTTCTGTTTTTTCTTTTTAATATATTTTAGCTACACTTAGGATTTAAAGATTTGTTATGGCTTAGGTGTCATGCACCATGTGTTTTGAGCACCATAAGCCCTGTACCAAAACCGATCTGAAATCACTGGACCTGAATGACAAAAAATGCTTCCCAGCAAGAAGGCTGAGGTTGTGTTTGTATAGATTTGAATCCCTGTCAGTTTTTATTGCTGCCTGTGCCCCCATTAGGGAGATTCACCTTCTCTATTTGTCCTGTTTACCATAATCATTGAAAGTGGAAGTAAAAGAAACCCCAAATTATGGGTTGTCCCCAGAAAAGTAATAGAAGGAAATCTTCCAATAAGGACACATGTTCTGGTGTTTTGGTGACCTGGGGTAGTGGTGTCCCGGGGCAGGTGAGGGGTGTGCGCCGCACCGGGTGACACCTACCGCACAGGGTGACACCGGACCCGCTCCACGAAAAGGTAAATTGTAAAGCAAGTCGACGATCCCCACAGGATGGATCCGATCCATCCTGTGGGGATCTACTTTCTTTACAACTTACCTTTTCGGGGAGCGGGTCTCGTGTCACCCGTATAGGTTGCATGCTGATGATCCCCGCAGGATGAATTGGATCTGCGGACTGGGGAGCATTATACTCAGTCCGCAGATCTGAACCATCCTGTGGGGATCATCAGCATGCAACCTATACGGGGTGACACCGGACCCACTCCCCGAAAAGGAAAGTTGAAAAGAAAGCCGATGATCCTCACAAGATGCATCGGATCTGCGGATTGGGGAGCATATGGGATTGGAGTCAATCCACAGATCCGATCCATTCTGTGGGGATCGTCGGAGGGGGTGTCACCAGTGTTACCGCACTGGGTGTCACCAACCCTAGGGACACCCCTGCCTGGGGGGGTCCCCAAGGGGTTCCCTTAATTTTCAGGAATTTCCTCACACTTCCTGTTTGACTATGGGACAGGAAGTGAAGGAAAATCTACACAATGGGACAGATGGCAAAAAACTGACAGAGGTTATAGCCCTCCCTTACTCTATCTGAAATGGGAAAAAAGTGCTTCCTATAGTGTTACATTAACTGTAAATATACAAAATATGCCAAATTATTTGTAGGAACCTCTTCTAGAATATCAATTCAGTAATATTTGGAAGAACAAATGACCATAAAACTGTAATTGGCAAGGAGTGATCGGGGCGATGGTTGCATGTCATTCACTTGGAGACCCACTCTCACCGATTGGACGCTCGGACTCTTGGACACTGATTGCTGCAATAGACTTCTGACCACAGCCTCCCCCCAGTTACCTTCTTCACATTTCTTTTTCTGTTTAATTGAGAAATCTGGGCAGAGAACACAATGTTGTAACACAATGACCATGTGATGAGCTATTTATAAATGGTTTATGTTTTGTTTTTGAATATCTTGCTTGGAGAAAAATAAGTTACTATTACACAATGGTTGGGAGCAGGGGCGGACTGACAACTCATGGGGCCCCCGAGCAATAGGGGATCATGGGGTCCCTGTGTCCTTGCCCAAACTCAAAAAAGCCTATGAAAAAGGTACCAGGGGCATCTCATGGGGTCCCCTACTGAACCCGGGCCCTCGGGCAGTGCCTGAGTTTCCAAATGGTCAGTCGGCCATGCTTCTGTGTGTTATACTGTAGATGGATAGATGGAGTAGCAGGTGAGGGCTCTCTTTAGCAATCCTGCTAGGGCTCATTTACATTTGCAGTTGGGGGTGATAAATCCACACAGTTAAGGAACATTTTTACCGCCCCTCCACCGCTCCCCCTTTAGCTGCAAAGGCAGTATCCAGGGGTGTACACTTGCCACTATGGCAATGCTCTGCTTCACAGCCAAGGCAGGGATTATACCCCCTGTTGCATTTGGCAGGCACTACCGCCCGCTGAACACAACCCATTCACA
Source organism: Staurois parvus (assembly GCF_062004578.1). NCBI lineage: Eukaryota > Metazoa > Chordata > Amphibia > Anura > Ranidae > Staurois > Staurois parvus. Next base: position 1,718,940 of record NW_028317988.1, read on the forward strand.
TGAATGGAACCACACTGAAACTGCCCCACAGCCATGCATATTGCATGCAGCATTTATGGGGTTAAAACAGTGATATACTGCCTCCTCACCCCCTATTGGACACCTTTGAAAAATGATCTGAGCATGGGTTGCATTTCAGAGGAAGGACAGTCCTTGCTGCTAGTGTAAATGAGTACTTACTGGCACCATAGGGGCTGGTGAGTGCTCTCTTCAGCGATCCTCTCACTGGTGCCATAGGAGCAAGTGAGCCATGGTTTTACTTTCCCTCAACCACCCACTCATATTCTACTATTGTAGCTGGATGGGGCTGTGCACATGCTGCAGACATAGCAATTTTAGTTAGCACTGCCTGTCAATCACAGTCATTGAGTTCAATAGGAGCAATCTACATCCGTGAGCCAAACGTTTGGCTCGCAGTTGCAGTACAGTATTTAAACACACAATCCCTCCTTGGGATTTAATAATTTTAAAAAAATATAGACATTCAAGAGGCAGCAAGATCACCTGTCTAGCAGCCACTGTTCTATTGCCCTACAAAAAGTGATCCACAGCAGATCACTTTTCAGAGGGCAGTAGACACTGGTGACATAAGAACAGATGAGTGCTCTTCTTGGTAATCCTGTTCCTAATGAGTTGTTGGCAGCAATGGAACCACTAGTGAGAGTGTGTGACATGTCTGTAATGGAGCTTTGAAAATAAAAACAGACAATCTTGCTACATATTACAAGCACAGACCCCATGTTAGGTACAGCATGACTGCCCCCTACAGGAATCATAGACTCACTGTAGGTTTGAAACAGTGTCACAAAGATGAAGAATACAGAGATTAAAGTAATTCTTTAGATACACTATATTGCCAAAATATTGGGCCAGCCCTCCAAATCATCGGATTCAGGTGTTCCAATCACCTCCATGGCCACAGGTGTATACAGTCAAGCCCCTAGGCATGCAGACTGCTTCTACAAACATTTGTGAAAGAATGGGTCGCTCTCAGGAACTCAGTGAATTCAAGCATGGTACCATGATAGGTTGCCCCCTGTGCAACAAGTTCATCCGTGAAATATCCTTGCTACTAAATATTCCACGGTCAACTGTTAGTGGGATTATAACAAAATGTCGAAAAAAATAAGCGCTGTGAATACTTTCTGGGTGGCCTGTATATGCCAACAGTCCCTTTACAGATACAGACTCATTCCTGTTTATTGTTGTTTAGTAACAAAGTAACACATCTAGTCCCTGTGATTGGACTGTAAGCAGTCCATCCATTTGTACGCTGAATTCCAGTTACCTGACTGTCATACTGAACCAATGGCTTCAATAATGAGCATTCAGATCAGGAGTTCTAACTGTAAGTGGCACTGTTCTGACTACAAACTGCCACTGCAGTTTATAGTGTTAGCCACTTGCAGGCGCTATATCACTGTCATCCCTGCAACTCTAAAGGGACACACTAGTGCCAAAGCAGCAGTGACTCCATTGACTGTTCATAGTTGCCAAGAGTCCCATTTCTACAGGGATATCATTGTAACCCCCTTGTCCCGTGGAATGTCACACAATATATATCAAGATGGGGGGTTGTTTGGGGCTAGAAACACGCATGTACTGTATATAATTTCTCCAAAAATTATATTTTACAGGTCAAACGATTACTCAGTATGTTATATGCATTATCTGTCAATTGTATTTAAAAGCATCCTAGACCCCCCCCCCCCCCCAGTCAGAGCATCAATGCAGCAGAAAACTGCGAGACATGCATTCTTCTTTAAATCATTTTGGCTTTAGATACACTTTAAAGTGTTTTTTCAGTTGCCCCCCCCCCCCCCCACAAACAAATAATGTAGCTGCTAAGTATTAATATAAGGACACTTACCTGTGCTGTCCTCACCCGGGTTGGTTCTTTGCTGGTCTTCAGGCCCCCAGCGCCACCATGTTTAATGTGGGAAGCCAGCTGTGACTCTTTTCGGCTTCCCATTGCGCATGCTCGAGGCACTCTACACTTTGTGAATGGACCTGCAGCCTCCTGGGACCTGTGATGTGCCCCAAAAGGCTGCAGGCTAAGGGGGGGGGGAGGGTAGCTGAACTTCCACTCAAATCGCCTACAAGTGGGAGCGGGTACCTATGATACCTACATACCCACTCCCCAACTTCCCCCCAAAAAAGTGAAAATTTTGAAAATAAATTGTTTTTCTTTGTTTCTGTTGTAAAATGTAGCAAATAAATAATCTTTCTTCATAAATTTAGGGCAAAATGTATTCTACTGCATTTCTTTGGTGACAATAACCCAAATCAGTGTATATTATTTAGTCTGTAGAAAAGTTATAGAATCCACAAACTATGATACAGTATATATCTGAAAATCGATCAGTCCCGATGTACTGACGGCTGATCTCATTTCTTGAGGCCGAATACACCAGGACAGTACAAATTTCCCCCAATTGACCCCTTTTTGGAAAGCAAGCAGACAGTCCAAGGTATTTAGTAAGAGGCATGGCGAGTTTTTTTTAAGTTGTAATTTTTTGGAAAATTAAGAAATTAAAAAAAAAGTTTACAATTAGTTGTTTACATACTGTGACCAGTGCAGTACAGCACAATCATATATAACTGGTGTGGCGGTGATCAGAGACACTGACTGGTGACAGTATGAAAAAAAATTTTCATTACTTTTTTTTTGTTTTTGTTTTTTCGGCACTTCCGCTGGCTGATCTTAGAGCTGAACAAAGACTGGATCGGCTTATCAGATTTGTTCAGCTCTATGATGTAGTAACCTTGAAGTGATGACATTACATCACTTCTGGTTTACTTGGATATAAACAGCGCCATTTTTTAAAAAGAAAGCATATGATCACACCGATCACACCAAAGTGCAGAGGAGGGATTTGGGGTCCTATTGACCCCAGATCTCTCCATAAATAGTACCTGTCACAGGGGATGTTTATATTCCTAGTGACAGCAATAAGTCCTCATGCACACGGGACATTTTTACAGCGGCTGTTTTTGGCTTTTGACGTTTTTTCTACAGCCAGTAAACCCCCCAGCATGTTATCCTATGTGTCCATGCACACATAGACTGGAATCAACATTTTTTGGCTGGGACGTTTTTTGGCTGGAAAAAAAACCCAGGACTAGTGGGTTTCTTAGCTTTTTTAGCTGTAAGAACGCTCTAATGCTGAACAACGTGGTAAAACACCACAAACTGGCGTTTTTGTACATTTTTTTTTACCATAAAAAAATGCGGAAAAATGCGGGAAAACACCGCTAAATGCTAATGCAAAAACAACTAATAAAAGCTGAAAAACTCACATTTTTAACTTGACTTTACACAGCGAACGTTACCAGCGTTATCAAAACGTCCCGTGTGCATGAGGACTAAGTGTGATAAAAAGTGACAGTGTAAAAATAATAAGTAAATAAATACATTTAAAGTGCCCCGTCCCTCGTGCTCACGTGCAAAGGCGAACACGTTGGTCCCACACGTAAGCAAACAGCGATCATCCCACACATGAGTTATCACCGTGAACATCAGATCATGGGCAGTAATTCTAGCACCAGACCTCCTCTGTAAATGTAAAGTGGTAACCTGTAAAGGCTTTTACAGCGTCACCTATAACTAGTAAAATTTAGGCTGCTTGTCGCCGTTGCACAGGCTGTGCAATTTTAAAGCGTGACATGTTTGGTATCTATTTACTTGGCGTAAAACCATCTTTTATATTTTATAAAGAAATTGGTTATGTATTGTGTTGTTTTGCATTAAAATTCAAAACAGTGTATTTTCTCCCCAAAAAAATTGCATTTGAAAAAATGCTGTTCAAAGACCATGTGACATACAAAAATTGCAAATCCAACCAATTTATTCTGTCTAGGGCCTCTACTTTAAAAAAATATATATAATGTTTGGGGGTTCTAAAAACTTTTAGCAACAAATTCTGACTGTTACATGTAAACAAAAAGTGGCAGAAAGGGCTTGGTCTTAAAGTGGACATTTCAGCAGTGCTGGATGAATGGGCGAAGGCTGCGTTTATTCAGCTATCGGTGTAAAGTAGCACACGCACACACGTGCAATATGTCTGTGCGTGTGCGCTACCCTATGCATAGAGGGGCGTATAGCTTCTTACAGCTGCCTTCATCCATTCATGCCTTTGGGCAAATTACACAGCTCCAGGATATCTCCAGAAATCCATGTTTATGATGCACACGCAAATGTGCTAGAAGAGTGTAGCAAAAAAAAACCCCAATTGTGTAATTGGTCAATATTATACACATGTGTTAGTATCATGAGGGCTAGAAGATTTTTAATGTATGCAAGTGCCTACATGCTCATAAACATCATATACATATGTCAATTCCTGCTCTGTATGGACCATATGTGCATTTCTTTTGCCATCTGAAGATCTGGGGTCCATACATCAGTATTGTGTGTATGGACCCTAACATCATAAAAAAATAATCTGTTTTTTTAAATGTGTAAAATGGTCCCTTTTTAAAAAAAATATACACATATATGCAGATTTTTGGATTTTGTGTTACGGATCTGATTGCAACACGATTACGCACCATGAATTGAAAACAATACAGATTGGGTCAGATCGCCAGTACGGCTTGTAAATGCATTGTTTTTTTAAGTCCATTTGAATGTAGCCTAAACACTCTAATAAAGACATCATCACTAATTATTTTTACACTTTATTGTTCATGAATTCAGAAACATTGTTATATAGGAAAAACACTATAGATCCCCTTTAAAAGAACTTCCTGCATTAACGTTTACAACCTGTTAGATATTTGTTTCTTTCTGGTGGATAGAGAGGACATTGTGAGTCCTGCAAACAGCTTGCCATGAATACTGCAATAGTCTTGGAGGAGAATTTGAACTGTCACCCCACAGCACACATCTATAGAGAACACACAATAGGGATTGTTCTCCATCTGGTCCCTGGAATCGCATGCGGGAGCTGTGACCCTATGGTGTCAGATGGAGAAAAGCCGGCTTTATCAAACTGAACATATTAATGCCAAGCTGGGGGAGGTATTAACATTTTTAAAAGAGAATTTAGCTTTAATAATATACACACACACACACACACCGATCAGCCATAACATTATGACCACACACAGGCAAAGTGAATAACGAATGAATATCTTGTCACAATGGCACCTGAACATGGGTGGGATATATTAGGCAGCAAGTGAACATGTTGTCCCTGAAGTTGATGTGTTGAATGCAGAAAAAATGGGTAGGTGTCAGGATTTGAGCAACTTTGACAAGAACTAAATCATAATGGCTAGACGACGCAGGCAAAGCAACTCCAAAAGTGCAGCTCTTGTGGGATGGTTCCGGTCTGCAATTGTCAAATCCGACCAGGGGTGGACTGACCATTTAGGCTCTCGGGCACTGCCCGAGGGCCCGGCGTCAGTAGGGGGCCCCATGAGATGCCGCTGGTACTTTCATAGGCTTTTTTGCGTGTGGTTTGAGTGTAGGCGAGGACACAGGGGCCCCATGATTTCCTATTGCCTGGGGGCCCCATGAGTTGTCAGTCCGCCCCTGAGTGCGACCAAAGGTGGTCCAAGGAAGGAAAAACCAGCAGCCCAGCAACAGGGTCACTTATGCACGTGGGGAGGGAAGGCTGGCCTGTATAGTCTGATCCAACAGAAAAACTAGAATTGAGAATAGAAGAGTTCAAATTGGTGGAAAAGGTCATAGCTGTTCTGATAGAAAAGTGTCAGAACGCACCGAGCGTCGCAGTTTGCTGTGTATGGGGCTGCGTAGCTGCAGACTGGTCAGAGTGCCCATATTGTCCACAGCCAAAAGCACCTCAGTGGGCACATGAGCATCAGAACTGGACCACAGAGCAATGGAAGGTGGCCTAGTCTGATGAATCACCTTCTCTTTATGGGGATAGCACATTCGTCACTTACCTGGGGAAGAGATGGCACCAGGATGCATTATGGGACGAAGGCAAGCCAGTGGAGGCAGTGTGATGCTTTGGGCAATGTTCTGTTTGGAAAGCTTAGATCCTGCCATTCACATGGATGTTACTTTGAGACATACCACCTACCAAAACATTGTTGCTGACCAAGTACACCCCTTCATGGAAACAGTATTCCCTGATGGCAGGAACCTCTTTCAGCTGGATAATGTGCCCTGCCACACTACAGGAAAGGTTCAAGAATAGTATGAGGAATACAACAAGTTCAAGGCTTCAAATTCTCCAGATCTCAGTCCAATCAAGCATCTGTGGGGTGTGCTGGAAAAACAAATCTGATTCCTGGAGGCTCCACCTTGCAACTTACAGGACTTGGGTCCTGCTACTGACAGCTTGGTGCCAAATACCACAGCATACCTTCAGAGGTCTTGTGGAGCCCATGTGTCAGGGCTGTTCTGGCAGCAAAACTGATGTTGGATGATCTGTATGACATATGTGTTTACTAAAGAAGCATCAAATGCCCCATGAGAGTGCAATGTTGTTTGAATCATAAAACTGTGAAAAAGTCACTGTTGTCCTAATTTGTGCCATTATTAACCCAAAGAATGTTAAATTAAAATTACGCTAACAATTTTCTTTCTAGTTGTGGGCAGGGCCAACCTTTGCCCATGCACATGGTGCACCTTTGCTTATGGGCGCACTCATCAATGCCGAGGACTAGGCGGGACGACGTTTATGCGCAAGCGACATTATGGCAGCACCCCGACTTAGAGATGAGCTGTCTACTATATGCAGCCATATGACCTACAGAGTCCCTCTGTGAATGTACTGTCCCATGTCACTGCACACTTTACTGATACTGTAGGTGTTTGTAATTAGGAGGGACACTGCTGAGTCCATGCTCTCTCCATCAGTCCAGTGTACCTCCATCACCTCACTCCCGGTGACAGAAAGAGGGTTCCAATGAGCATCTGCACAGACCTCATGCATGCTCTAGTTAACTTTTTACACTCTCCCATGCCATGTGGCTAGGCCAGTGGTCTCCTAACTGCGGCCTGGGGACCCAATGTGGCCCTTTGCCTGCCTTTATTCGGTCCTTGGGGAACTATTCCTCTTACTGACACCAACATTGGGCCACTATTCCTGACACTAGTAACGGGGCACTATTCCTTCCACTGGCATCAATAATGGGGCACTATTCCTTTCATTGACAACGACAATGGGACTATATCTCTCACCAACACCAATGATGGGGCACTGTTCCTCCCACTGACACCAATGATGCAGCACTATTCCTCTCAATGACAACAATGGAATACTATTCCTCTCACTGACACCAAAAAGGAACACTATTCCTCCCACTGACAACAATGGGATACTTTTTTTTCCAACTGACACCAATTATGGGGCGCTATTCCTCTTACTGATACCAACAATGGGGCACTATTTCTTCTACTGACACCAACGATGGGGTATTATTCCTCCCCCTAATATCAAAGATGACATTTTTTACTCCCACTGACAGTAGGGAATTTTCTACTCTAAAAGGCCACACTCTGGCCCCCCTAAAAGACAGAAACTGGCCCCTTATTTAGAAAGTTTGGAGGCCCTGGGTTAGGCCATGGGTCTCCACAGCACAGGTTTGGTCCCGAACTCCAGGGAACTGACCTCTGGTGAGGGAATCAGCACACTGACCCTCTTGCTACCAGAGAACCCTCTACCTGCCTGGTACCATGCTTCTGATTGGCTGCTGTGTACTTCACACCAGGGGCGGACTGACCATTTGGAAACTCAGGCACTGCCCGAGGGCCTGGGGTCAGTAGGGGGCCCCATGAGATGCCCCTTGTACGTTTTTCATAGGCTTTTTTGAGTTTGGGCAAGGACACAGGGGCCCCATGATCCCCTATTGCCTTGGGGCCCCATGAGTTGTCAGTCCGCCCCTGCTTCACACTGATTACCGTTTACCCATAGCAACTGCTTTTACTCCTCCAACTTGTTGAGTTAACCTTTAGTAGTAGCCTTTCTCCATACCCCATATGTGTTTTAGTCCCTGTTCTTTCATGCACCAGAAATCATCATGCACCCCTTTAGAGTAACTTCTGACCAGAATCGAAACAGTTAGCAGCTTTACTGAAGATTCAGCAACACGGTTCAACAGCACAGCACACATAACGTCCAGTCCTAACCAACTAATGCAGGATTCCAGGTTCATACCTTCCAGGGAAGCAAAGTGCAAGCAGCAAAAGTCCAGTGATGATAGATTCCTGGTCCAGGGAGAATCCCAACAGGGTAACCTAGTAAGGGGCCTTGGGCCCCAGCAAGGCTTACATGTTGCAGTAGCACTTCCTCTGAAATCCCATATGGAAGAGAAAGAGTTCTGAGCCCTCCCATGATATTTATGATGATATTTATTTTAGCAAGGGGCAGGACTCAGAAGCCCGGGAAAAGAGTCTAGACAAAATTAACCCCTTCCCATCCAGGGCCACCTGAATCTAGCTACATTGCTGCTCAGTGCAACTAATACAACAGCAGAAATACATTCACTGATACCCCACAAGCACCTGCTTACATACTACATGCATTGCAATGTAACAGCAAAAGAGGAATAAAGCTCTCCAAGAGTAAACCGCATACTTACACTTCGAGCTTTACCATTCATCTGTTACATAAAAGCTGTACGAGTGTAATATTTGAAAGAGAACTATGGGTTTAAAATAAAACAAAAAACATTTATACTCATCTAGATGGATGCAGCATCGGTTCCCCACCAGCTCTAAAACAGAACTGAGCAATCAAAGTCCACTGATCAATCAGTTCTCCCCTTTGGGTATACTTCTCCTTTAAATCACCAGACGTTTTTGATGATATTTTTGGGGTAAGTATATGAGACAACACACATAAAATATATATTCCATGGGGAAAATTACAGAAAAATAAGTTATCTATTTTTATTTTACTATTTATTCCTAAAAAAAACAAGGAAAGAGAAATATATATATTCAAGTATGCTACCAAGTCAAAGCCCTATCTATCCACCCCCCCTCCCAAAAAAAAAAAAAAAAAATAATATGTTAGGGTATATTACAAAACCTTAGGTCTAATGTGTCATGGAAGTCAGATGTTGCTGAGATGAAAAACACTGTGGGACTTAAGGAGGTATAGGGAGAATAAGGCTGGGGACTCAAGTGGTCAATGCACTCATTTAATCTAATCTGCTCATAAACTTCTTCTAAACCAGAGATGTCCAACCTGTGGCCCAAGATGGCTAAGAATGTGGCCCAACATAAAATCGTGAACTTACTTAAAAATTTTCATATTTAGGGGGGAAATGTTTTGTAAAAATGCCTTTGCACTTAGAGAACAAATGTGGCTAAAGAAAAATTTTACAGTGTCTCTTTACTGGACTTTTATATGTTTTATCTTCCCAAAGAAATATCTCCCACTATTCACAATCACACCTTATTCATGTCATCCATTTTCAGCAGCACCTATATTTGTGAAGCTCCATAGAAGAACACAGCGCTGTGCGCAGTAATGTAAAAACCCCACTAGGGGGAGTACCTTTATTAGGATAAGCAATGGTACATGTAGAAACACACAAGCCTGTGGCTTGGAAGGAGTGCCTGAGTCAGGTGGACAGCCCATCCGCTCAGAGGAGATGGACTGTGGTAGTGAATGGAGCTGTGCCTGTCAGAAGCAGGAACCACGTGAACGCGGCGTCCCGGGATGATGTCATCGTGATGATCAAGAGACAGAGGGAAAGTCCAGCATATGGCCGCAAGCAGGAAAGGAGTGGCTGGTTATCAGGACGACATGCTTTGTGCACATGCACTTTCTCTAGTCCTCAGGGATGACAAAAATTGAGAAAGCACACGTGCGCAAACATGTTGTCCTGGTTATCAGCCACTCTTTCTCTGCTTGCGGCCGTACACTGGACTTCCCCTCCAATCTGCATGACGTGAAAAAACATTGCTTCCTATGGTGCCTGTTCACATACATGTCCGGTGCACTGGTGGTGCGGATTCAGTGCAGATTGAAAAAGAGTTCTGTAAGATTTCTGAGCAGTACCTTCAGGTTCAGGTGCGGATTACAGGCTATTGACTTCTATGGGAACTGTTTCTAAACCACATATGTGTGAACAGGATAAGATCCTGAGCTAATCCTGTCCTGAACCTGATGTAAACCTGACATGAACCGCTGAACAACTACTGTATCAATTAGCTGTGAAACCTGAGCTTCAATCCGCACTGCACATGTGGGAATCAGCTCAAAAGATGATAGTTTGCCATGCACAGCTGCTCCAGATTCTGTAGCTCCAGTTTTGATAAATCCCCCCCCCCCTTTTTACACTCAATGTTTTGAATAAAAAGAGCAGTTGTGGTGGATTTATAGGAGAACTAAAGGCAAACCTTTGTCACCCCTGTACCCCCCATCTCACCCTTGTGAACCTTTGTCTCCAGGGGTGGACTGACCATTCGAGCACTTGGGCACTGCCAGAGGGCCCGGGGTCAGTAGGGGGCCCCATGAGATGCCCCTGGTACCTTTTCATTGGCTTTTTCATAGGCTTTTTTGGGTGTGGGTGAGGACACAGGGGCCCCATAATCCCCTATTACCCGGGGGCCCCATGATTTGTCAGTCCGCCCCTGTTTGTCACCACTATACTACCCCCTGCCATATCTCACCCCTGTAAATCTTTTCCACCACTGTACTCCCTATAATTCTGCTTTTTTTTTTCATCAGAGGTAATTTCTCCAGTTCCAGAGTAAATGAAGCCACTGCTATCCTGTCTGTGTGCACAGTCACGACGGTAATGAGGAGAAGGACAGTTGGACCCTTTTAATGGAGGGACAGATAGCAGGGACCAGAGGGGGGAGCTAAGATACTTTCTGATATTTAGGGGCAAGTGGTATGGGGCACATAATGTATGTGGTGTTGTGAGAATAAGTTGTTCAGACCAGGGTACAAAATGACTGTGGTCAGTAGTATGTAGCTGCCACCACTGCACCACGAGCATCCCCAAATTACTCTTTCATCTGTCTTCCTTTGGCTCCTTCCACCAAGCTCACCTCTGTACACCTTTGTCACTCCTGTACCCCCCATCTCACCCAGTAAATCCTTGTCACCCCCGAACCCCCATCTCACCGAATAAACCTTTCTCAACCTTCTACCTCCCATCTCACCTGGTAAACCATTATCATCCCTGTACTCCCCCCCCCCCCCCCCCATCTCACACCTGTAAATATTTGTCACTCCTGTACCCCCCACCTCACCCAGTAAATCTTTGTCACCCCTGAACCCCTATCTCACCCAGTAAACCTTTGGCAACCTTTTACCTCCCATCTCACCTGGTAAACCATTGTCACTCCTGTACCCCCCCCCCCCATCTCACCTGATAAACCTTTGTCACTCCTGTACCTCCCCATCTCACCCCTGTAAACCCTTTTCAACCCTGTGCCCCCCCATCTCACACCTGTAAACCTTTGTCACCCTTCTACCTCCCATCTCACCTGGTAAACCATTGTTACTCCTGTACCCTCCACATCTCACCCCTGTAAACCTTTGTCACCCCTGTACCCCCCATCTCACCCCTTTAAACCTTTATCACCCCTGTACCCCCCATCTCACATGGTAAACTTTTGTCAACCCAGTACCCCCCCCTCCATCTCACCCCTATAAACCTTTGTCACCCCTCTACCACTCCTCCCCCATCTGTCCCCTGTATACCCCTTGTCACAACTATACTATCCACCCTCCATTTCACCCCTGTAAAGCTTTGTCACCGCTGTACCCCCCTTTCCATGTCTCCCCTATACACCTTTGTCACCACTGTACACCCCCATAATCCTGATTCATCAGAGGTAAAATCTCCAGTTCCAGTGTAAATGTATGAGGGGGAGGATGGTTGGACCCTTTTTATGGAGGACAGATAGCAGGGCCCGATGGGGTGAGCTAAGATACTGTAACTAGAACTACTGATACTGAATCATGCAGGTTTTCTTTTCTTCCACAAGATGGCAATAGTGGATATGCTGATCATTGAGTTTTACGTAGAACACAGCATACATAGACGTAGTTTGGACAATAAGCCATTAATAACTGATGGGTGAAAGAACTAGACCCAAATGTACCTGCGAACAAGAGGACCAAACCGGGGAGGGGGGATAAATGGAAAGAGCTGGGGTGCTGGAGATTGCCGAGAGCTGCTAAGGAGTGAAAAGCGTGTTGGCAGTTCCCTGCTAGAAATAGATGCCGGATCCCTTCACAGACTGCTGGACTGAGCTGGATGGAGTTCTGCAGTGTCAGGGGCTCCGGTGATAACCTTGTAGGCAGGTGCAGTCTGTTTTCACTGTAGGTGGTGCTCATTCTGAGTGGTACCACCGCCTGGAGAGCAAGTCAAGGGAAACATGGTTTCTCTATGGTTTCCTGGGTCTTGGAAGCAGCATTCTGGTTTGCTACAGTGCATCCAGGTGACCCATGGCAGCCATCTTGGGTCATCAGAGCTTTTATAAGTCCCTGCCCCCAGGTTTTGGCGCACATTTGTTAGGTGGCTAATGCAGGGAGGGACACCCAGCCTATCAAAGAAAGTGATTAGCGAAAGGGAAAGATTCGAAGTAGGCCCACCCTTATTCTGGATACTGACATTGTTTATATTTTTCTTCTTTCAAGGAATTTGTGCTTCAAATTCAGTAGACACAATTGCCCTAATGCTCTGCTCTTCTGCTGATGGAGCCCCCGCAAACTAAATTGAGGGGCTCTTGACTGGCCAGAAGCATTGCAGCTCTAGTTGGGGGTTTTCCCCCTTAAGGTCTTAGTTGGGTGGGCTAAGTGTGGGGGGTATATTAGCACCTGTGGGTGGGAGCACATCTTCTTTGGACTTTAGCTCCCTCATAAGAAGCTCCCACCCTCCCTCCCAGTTACATAGTTGATAATGTAAAAAAAAACATTTTCATTAACCTCTCTTGTATTCTCTGTCACAGCTTTATCAACTCTACTTGTCGGAATGTCACCTGGCCACCTACAAATGATCTGGCTAATAAGCTCAGTGGTTGGTGTGAAGACATTGCCTGTTCTGAACTGATGATTAGGACAGACGTCTAAGCTATGTTAAAGTATTTGGTGCTCACAGCTTCGCTGGTAATGGCATGTTGATTTCTGGAACCTTATTATTGATAATCAAAGCTGTGGCCTTGCCCTTCCAATTCAACATCAGTTTCTGTGTTTTATTGTTATAATGGTGCAAGGTTATTGGTTAAGTGATAGTGTCTTTATGCCTAAGCTTCCTAACAGTCATGGACTAGGCCCAAACTGGCCTCTCCTTTATGCTTCATTATCCAATCTATTGCAGTAGTGTCTTAAAGATCCTGTACGTATTATCTTCCAGCCCACCCCACTGGGTGCCGGACTAAAACTACTTACACCATAGACATATCCTATTTACGCACACCCCCATCTTCAAGGGCCCCAACTCAGCCATAAGCCCTGTTATGGAACACAGATAGCAGGGACTGATGGGGTGAGCCGAGCTACTTTCCATAATAAAGTGCAAGGGGTATGGAATACATAATGTACAGAGTGTAGTCCTCAGGAAAGGCATGCCAGCAGGCAAGATGTCTCCTCTAGGTGAATTTCTGTGTGGAGATGCAGTTTGACATACATTTGCTCAAGTTCACGTGGAAAAGATGCACATACGCATGTACAGTCATCACATGTTACTAATGTTGGCGCCATGGGGCTATTTAAACTGAGCCAGTGCTCATGTTCAGTGCTTTCTTATCTACTACATTTCCCGTGTGATCTGTGACCTGTTTCCTGCTTCTGATTCCAGTTACCGATCCAGTTTGTCCTGACCTTTCCTTCCTTTTGTTCATGGCACCTGTCTACTAAATCAGGGGCCCTGAGCCAGAGGTGTAAGCAGGGCCACTGCTTCCACTAGGCAGCCGCCTAGGGCACACTGCAACCTAGAGGTGCCTGGGCATAGCATAGGCCAGCACTCTCTCTGTGTGGCTTATGGACCTCTTGTGGCTTATGGACCTCTTGTATGAATTCTTCATTTCTCTGCAGAGTCCCCCTCTCCTCATACACAGGGAATTATGGTATCTTTACTCTGCAAAATTGTCTCCCAGCCTGATCACACACATGACCATTTAGTACATATATATGACAGCATTCCATGTATCAGTGAAGTGTGGGCTCCTCCTAAGATGGGAAGTGATGAAATTAGCCCCAGGACCCCAGGCAGTCAGAAGTCTCTGATCAGAGGATCGGTTCATACATCTCCGTACACTGGCAATATTGGTGCTGGCACTTATTTTTTCAGATTAAAAGAAATTTGGCAGTTTCATGTTTTGATTTAATTTTTTCTACGGTTTTAAAACTTTTTCTTGAGGGGGGCACAAGTAGCTGGTCTTGCCTAGGGCTCAAAATACTCTAGCACTGGCCCTGGGTGTACGAGAGGCCTACCTCATCACCTCAGGCTCCTTCATCAGGTACGTGGCACTAGTGGCCAGGAAAATGTTATGTACAGATCAGGGTATAAGGGATGGGGGTCAGGAGTATGTAATATACAGAGCATCTGCAGTATGTACAGTGTGTAACATAATACAGCAAGGGATATGTACCATACAGTACAGTGCACAGAGTATAGCAGTCATACATATGTAATTTATATGTATGTTACTTCATTCTGACTGCTGCTGCACTCTGGATGCAGTGCTGTACATTACACACTCCTGACTGCTGAACTCCTAGCATACAAAGTGCAGAGGTTAGCAGTCCCTGCACCCATCAGAAGATGGCTGGGTATTGGTCTGGGACAATTTGGCCAAATGTTCCTTAAACATTACTGACATGGAAGTAGCATATAAGGTCATGATGAAGTGGTATGGGGTCAACTGTAGGAATTCACATATGAATCCTAAATATCCTTTTGCTGAAACCTTCTGGTCAAAGATCTTCCGTAAACTAAAATCTCTGTTCTATAATGACATCTTCAAAAAACTTTGGCAGGCTCTTCTACACAGCAAAATAAGCTCCAACCAAACCACAACAATCTCTAACACACTATATTCTGGTTGTCCCTCAGATGAATCTTTCTAGGCATTGGTTGAAAACAGCAAAATATTCTATTTCTAGAGGTCAAACCTAGGGTGGATAATATCATGGTCAATAAAAGACTAACAAGTACCCTGAATGATAAACACAAGAAATTCCTATGTAGACAGGATCCTTGGATATATCTTTGCCATCCTGAAATGGACGTTGACAGTCTTAGATACTGTTAAACTAGTAGGGTCTTAAGGATAGGCGGTGTCACTGCCATCCATGCTAGTTATCTTAGCAACCTACACTGGAGCCAACGAGCAAAAACACATCTTCTCTCACCCTGATACCCTTTCCCCCTTCTTCCTCTCTCTTTTCCCATCAGGTTACATATTGCCCCCCCGCTTTACTGACAACTACCGCATACAGAAAATTGCAACCATTACACATTCTCAATTCTCCTTCAAATCCCTAAGCATATGCAACACAAAACCAACAGATAATAAACTGATGAAACGCCATATTTCCACAAGCCCATGACAGTAACTGGATAACTTTATTGAAATCGAAAAATTTAACTTTAAAGACAACTCTTTCATTGTGCAATGATTGTACGGCAATACTGTAATAGTTGGGTCTTTTTGTAAAAACCAACACGTTGTTTGTATATTAGTAAAGGATTTTTTTCCAGCAACTCAACCACGCAGTTCATTTTTGTTCAAGTATTGTCGTATTGTGCTCCTTGAAACAACCATGCTGTCTTTTTCCAGAGCAGCCTATACCTCTACTGAAGTTACCTGTGGGTTTTTCTTTGTATCCCGAACATTTTTTCTGGAAGTTGTGGCCAGGGCTGTAGATAATTTTTTTCTGGGGGGAGGAGGGGGGGATTTAAGCTGCATTTTTACTGCTCCCCCCCCCAACTTCTCCCCCTTGAAGGGAGGGGTGGGTGGAAGGAAGGGGTGGGTGAAATAAAGAAAGGAAGGGAGAGGGGGTGGGTGGAAGAAAAGAAAGGAAGGGGTGGAAGGAAGGAAGGGTGGGTGGGTAGGTGGAAGGAAGGAAGGGAGGGGTGGGTAGGTGGAAGGAAGGGAGGGAGGGGTGGGTAGGTGGAAGGAAGGGAGGGGTGGGTGAGAGGAAGGAAGGGAGGGGTGGAAGGAAGGGAGGGTGCGTGGGTGGAAGGAAGGGTGGGAGGGTGCGTGGGTGGAAGGAAGGAAGAAAGAGTGGGGTGGAAGGAAGGAAATGAGGGTGCGCGGGTGGAAGAAAGGGTGGGGTGGAAGGGGTGGGTGGAAAGAAAGAAAGAAGGGAGGGATGGGTGGAAGGAAAGAAGGGAGGGGTAAGTGAGTGGAAGGAAGGAAGGAAGAAAGGGAGTAGTGGGTGGAAGAAAGGGAGGGAGGGTGCGTGGGTGGAAGGAATGGAGGGGTGGGTGGAAGGAATGGAGGGGTGGGTGGAAGGAAGGAAGGGAGGGAGGGGTGGAAGGAAAAGAGGGTGCGCGAGTGGAAGGAAGGAAGGGGTGGGTGGAAGGAAATAAGGGAGGGATGGGTGGAAGGAAAGAAGGGAGGGGTGGAAGGAAGGAACGAAGGAACGAAGGAAAGGAGGGGTGGGTGAGTGGAAGGAAGGAAGGGAGTAGTGAGTGGAAGAAAGTAAGGAAGGGGTGGAAGGAAGGGAGGGTGCATGGGTAGAAGGAATGGAGGGGTGGAAGGAAGGTAGATTGGACTCCACCATGACTCCGATGCATCAGAGGTGTCGGCTGCTCTGTGTTCAGTTTCCTGCCCACACCTCTTCTGAAGCTGCACAAACTGGAGTGTGAGCGGGCACAGGGGGAGGCAGAGCAGATCCAGCCTCTCTCCCCTCTTCTCCTATTGGTGCACAGGA
This sequence comes from Staurois parvus, assembly GCF_062004578.1. NCBI lineage: Eukaryota > Metazoa > Chordata > Amphibia > Anura > Ranidae > Staurois > Staurois parvus. The sequence goes on from NW_028317988.1 coordinate 1,735,769, forward strand.
TGGAGGGAGGGGCTGGGCAGTGAGAAGAACACAGTGACAGTGGGGGGGGGAAGACAGAAAGAAATTTGAACTTGAACCATCAGGTGTGTTCTGTGCAGCAGTGGGGGCGGTGACAAGCAGCGATCTCCTGTATGGCTTTCAATGAAGTAGCTGGAAGCCACTTCTCTTCTCCCTCCCACGGCTTCATTGAATGCCATACAGGAGATTGCTGCTTGTCACCGCCCCCATCGCCACCTCTCCCACACACCCCTAGTTCCGGCACTGGCTGCCACTCCCACCTTATTTTCACTTGCGGGTGAGTGGAAATTATGAGGGCTGCAGGGATGGTTAGCAATGGTCAGACGACCCCCCCCCCTTATCTACGCTCTGGTTGTGGATGCAATCTTTCTTGGTCTATATAACCTTGGTTTGCTGTCAAGAGATCCCCAAATTTTCCACTTCTTAATATGTGCTTGAACAGTAATGACTGCCATAGTCAAGGCTTTGGATATCTTTTCATAACCTTTTCCATCTTTAGAAAGTTCCATTACCTTGTTACACAGGTCTGCTTGATGGTTCTTTTCTGATCCCCATGGCTCAGTATTTAGCCTGCTCAGTGCATCCACGTTAGCGCTAACAAACTCATTCACTATTTATACACAGATACTAATTGTAATTTAAAAAGCCACAGATGTGGGAAATTAACCTTTAATTGCCATTTTAACCCGTGTGTGTCACCTTGTGTGTCTGTACCAAGGCCAAATATTCCAGGGGATGGAAACTTTTGATCAGGGCCATTTGGGTGATTTCTGTTATTGTTATGATTTAAAAAAGAGCCAAACAACTATGTGATAATAAATGGCTTCATATGATCATCATCCTTAAATAAAAGACAGTTTTTTGGCATGATCAGTTATATTTTCAATATCAATGCTAAAATGTCACGATTTCTGCCAGGGTATGCAAACTTATGAGCACACCTGTATATTGCAGGTATTGCTCTTAATTAATTGGTATTAAACCCTAAACCAAAAATGTGATATATTGCAGCTTACCAATCATAAGATATGGTGCCTGCATTAGTTTACCTTATTTATGCTTTTTTTGCCTTCTCTTTTCACCTGGTGATCTGTCCAGCAACAAACCTCCTGTATTAGATGAAGGAGCACAGCAGACAGCAGCATTGTCAGGCTGGAGGGAGACCAGTGTTAGATGTCCTAGCAGATTTAGATACAGTAACAAATTCAAGCCAAACTCCATCTCACACTTGATAGTCGGATACAGCAAAGGTTGTTTTTCTTTGTTTTGTTTTTTTCTTTTGGGATAAAGGTTTTACATGAATAAGTAAAAGCTGATCATTGTAAGCACCTCTTTCAGTGGTAAATGGTTTGTCTCATCCCTGCAAACGGATACATCTGGAAGAGAGATTGTTCTTTTGAAAAACAACAGACTTACTGGTCACATCGTCTGGTAAAAATAGAAGAAAGAAAGCTTAAAAAGGTGAGAGGGTGCATTATTCCCACCTGAAAATCTATGTAGGGAGAAGTATTGACAGTTTATCTCCTGGGAGAGGAGTACAGTCCATTCAAAGATATGGCAATAAGTGAGATGATTTGCATTCCTGCTCTGCACTCATTTGTGTTTATAGACAGGAAATTTCTGCAATGACAAAGTGATTGACATGCAAATCATCAGTCCTAGGATAACACGTTATTAATGCAGGATTGGAGTATCAGAAAGAGGTCTCCTATTTCATTGACTTTGACTTTCATTGATGGAGAGTCTATGTGACATTGGCTGGAAGGGGGTCTCACTGACTTCCCTTGTGCAGAATAATCCAGGCTTTGGACTGGGAAACACTGCTTAAGTCAACTACTGTAATCCTATGTCATGAAGAATCACATTCCGCTGTTCTGTAGGGCGGACTTTCTTCAAAACAAGCCTAGCTAAACGTCAAAATCAGACTCCAGTAGTTAAAGGAAAGGTTCTGCTTGTCTAGATCAACCAATCGGATTCACATTTTGCTTTCCTCGTAATGCACTAAAAACATGAAGTTGGGGAGTCTAGTTGGTTTCTGTGGGCATTTCTTTCATATGACTATATGGACGTGGGTCCCAAGTTCATGTTACTGTACCAACACCCCCATCGTTTTAATTTACAGATTCAGCAATGGGGACTTTACTGGTACCTTACATCAATAAACATCAGCCAATAAATTATTTTGATCGGTTTTTTTAGGCCTCATGCAGACTGGGCGTCAAAAACACTGCTTTTATGGGTGTTTGTCATTTTGTTTGCCTCTAAACACCCTTCCATGTTAGCCTATGTGTCCATGCACACATGAACGTTTACAGGCATTTATAGGCAAAAAAACACCCAAAAAAAAAAACATCACTTGCACATTCAAGAGAGGATTGTTTTAGCAAAAAAACACCTGTTGTGTCTAAGCGTTCATTAATTTCAATGGCCAGAATAAATTAATTTTCTGGCCAATGGAATGAATGAACACCGATATGCCTGGTGCGCCGAAATGCACCTGCAAAACATGACATTAGGCGTTCTTTTATTTTTTTAATCTGCGTTCCTCCTGCCAGGACAAAATGTGATCAAAAGAGCTGGGCAAACACTCAATGTGCATGAGGCCTTAGAATTCACATTCAAAACTCAGGCATTTAGAATTCACTGGGAATTCCACCTTTACATATCCATGTATAATTAGAAATACAACCCCCACGTCCAAAAAAGCAGGGACGCTATGTAAAATCTACATAAAAACAGAATTCAATGATTTGCAAACCTCATAAACCCATATTTTATTTACAATAAAAATATAAAACATATCAAATGTTAGAACGAAGAAAATGTATCAAATTATGGAAAAAAAATTAAGTAATTGTGAAATTAATGGCAGCAACACATCTCAAAAAAGTTGGGGCAGAGCAGCAAGCAGCTGGAAAAGTATTTTGCAGTTTTAGCCACCCCCAAGCTCAAAAAACTCCATGTAACATTAATTTCTGCAATACTCCGTTTCTTGTATCATCACATAAATCACTGTTAATTTGCAGCAGATATATAAACAAGGCAGGCTGTTCCTTTCAATTTGAGCAAATACTTGTTTATGCATTTCATTAGTAAGAACATCTTCAGTAGTGTAGGGGAGTCTAAAACACTATAAAAGATCAGCCATTTACAACATCCAAACATAACAAATTACCAGGAGCTGCAAAATATCATTGCACTTACACAAACATCAACTTTTGCTTTTATCATAATGCACTAAAGACATGAAGTTGGGGAGTCTAGTTGAATCATGAGGTCTCCATTGGTTCTTTTGAAGGGTTTCCACAATGAAAAGGGGAAAAGCATTGCACTTGCTCCTGCCCCCCAACAATGGTGACACCGCCTGGCTGTTGTGACCCTTTCTTCTTGTGCTCTGTCAAGGGATGGATACTCGTGACATGAGGTCTAGGGATCTGGGGCAGCCTGGCCAATCAAGTGGAAAAATGGCTCACACCCTTACATGTCATTTCAAGGGGCACCTCTTGAGTAGGCTGAGCACTTAAAAGAAAAAATGCACCCGTGCTTTAACATCCTTCCCCAGCAGCACATAATCAGCTTTCCTTCACTTTCCTGCTGAAAACAATACAATGTGCTTTAATAACATGTCACAGCGATCATGCGTTATATGCACCTAATGTGTGCCTGCTGGTGTTAACAGGCCCTTAAAAGGTGACCTGACAGCATAAAAAAAGCGGCCATTGCTTGTTTATTTTTTTTTTTTACTTTACTTTTGTTAAAATAATTGATATCCACCCTAAACAAGCTATTCCCAGCGAGGGTTCTTCCAGAGTTTCCTAGTGGCTGACTGGTCTACCATCTGATCATGCCTGAATAGTTCTGGGGCCAATGCCACTTGGTGGCAGAACATTAGGGATTTTTTTTTAGTGGTCTGTAAGTGAGAATATTCCCACTGATCCCCAGTGAAATAGGTCCATCTTAGGGCTCCTTCACACTTGGCTGTTTTACCAACGCTTGCCAAACGCCCCTATAGCGTTTGGCAAGCGTTGTTCCGGCGTTTGCGGAGCGTTTTTTAAACGCTCGGCAAACGCCGCATGCGCGGTTTAGTGGCGCTTGCTAGGCATTTGCCGAGCGTTAATAACGCCCCACAAATGCCTATAATACAGTTTGCGGAGCGGCACCATAGACGAGAATAGGAGGCTTCAAAGCCTCCTGACTCGACCAGAGGCGTCTGTTTTGCCGCGACGCAAACGCTCCCGTTAGAACAGCACCATGTGCTGTAATGTGCAGAATTGGCAGAGGCGTTTGGGAAGCGGTAAAAACGCTTCTCAAACGCCTCTCTGCTGCCTGCACACAAGGCTAGTGTGAATGTAGCCTAACTGAACATAGTTGTAAGGAGGTACCACTCTCTGACTATAATGTAAGGCACCTCTTCTTCAGTAACCACCAACATAAGCGCATACTTATTTTCTCTTTCAATAAGTTTTTATTCAAGGAAATTTTCAAAGTCCAAAATATAGTACCATTAACAAAGAAATGTCAAAAGATGGATGCGCCCTCAAGTATGGTCAGGGAGAGCATAGCTCTTTTATACTGAACACAACGTAAGGGACTTCTTCACTGAACACAAAATGTAAAGGAGGACTTCTCCACTGACCACTAATGTAAGGAAGTCTGTATTTTTCTTTTCTGACCACTATTGCTTTTCATTTTTATTTTGAAACAACCGAGTACTGTCCACAATACTTTTTTTTTTTTTTTCACTAACATCAACATTTTCAGAACAAGCTTTCAGGGTGTACCCCCTTCTATGGAGGTCCTTACTTAAGGGACAAGTTCACCTTTTAGGAAAAATAATAAATGCACATTTTTTGCCGGTGTAAAAAAAGTGAATTTATTATTTTTGTCTGCAGGAGCCCGGAAAGCATTGCACCAGCGATCAGTACATCACTGATGACATGCAGGTCTCCTGCAGACCTGTCAGAATATCTGCTTGCCATATGGGATGTACAGGCAAGCAGACATTCTGACAGGAAGAATGAATGTACTAGTTCATTGAGGACTAGAAGCTGAAATCCGCTAAGCCCCCAACGGCCACGGCCAAAATTTGACAGCTAGCGAGGGGGGAGAAGATCCCCCGTTAGTTGTCAAAGTGGGGAACGGGGGGAGAGCGGGGGCTGGTCTGAACGTAACATGTTACATCTTGAATATGAGTGCAACATCTAACACGTTACGAAAGGTGAACTTATCCTTTACCATTTCACCAAAACCTTGTAAATCGGTACTGCTTGAACCTTACAGGAAGGGGGTACACCCCAAAAGCTTGTCCTGAAATCTTGAACGTTCCTGCAAAATAAAAAGTATCATGTACTGTACTCCAAAAATATCCACCATGGGTGTCAAATGCTCTAGGTGTGCCACATTATTATTTTATTCATTTTTTTATTATTATATCAACAACATATTAGACTTGATAATGTACCATTTACTTTTTTTTTGGAGCAGAGGATCCCTCAGACTTGAAAATTACTTCAAGGGTTCCTCTGGGTAAAAAGGTTGAGATTGGCTGCTCTACGCTATTGATAGACAGGAGTCATTTTGTAAAAGAATGTAATTAACATAGGAATAAGGCCCCTTGAACACAGGTGAATCCATCGGACCTGCCTGTCAGTTTTTTAGGCGAACCCGATCGGACCCTCCATTATCCTCTATGGAGCAGCGGATGTAAATGAACTTATGTCCGTTTACACCCACCTGCATCACATCCGATAAAAACAGAATACTGGGGATTCTTCCCCATCCATCTAGAAAATCGGATCGGATGGCAGTCGGGTGTAAATGGACAGGCGGTCCGTGTAGATCCAACCACCCATAGGAGGACAGCGGGCTGTGTCTGTACCCACTCTGAATACGCGAAGTAGACAAGGACCTGCCATCCGCTTGCTCAGAGGGGATCAGCGGACAGATTGCCTGCTGAGAAAGCGGACTTGTAGCGGAATCTGTCTCATGTGGAAGGGGCCTAATTTTAGTGATCTCCATTTTAGGCTACAGCAATGTCCAAAACTGTCAAAAATTGCTTTTTTGTAAACATGGTTACATCCAAAGGTGTTCTATAAACAGTGTGCAATACATCACTTCTGTCTTACGAGAATTTTTGTAACTCTAGTAACCTATTCGTTTTCGATATGAAACTAGCATGCAAAAAAAAACAAAAACACAGACAATCATTGGTATGTACTAGGCTTAAGGTTAACTGTGAAGTCAGACAGGGCACCCCTTACTACCCTCCATGATTGACTGACGACTCAGCTACCAAGGACATGAATGCTTTGACAGTCTGTACTTTTCTGTGTCTCCAAGCACTTGCCCATTTGCCTGAAACATTTTAACGGACAAGCCCACCTCCCCCTACATTCCTTATGAAGAGCTAGTCTTGGGCAAGTGCTTGGAGATAGAGAAAAGTGCAATCTCCTTGCTAGCTGCGTTGTTGGAGGGGAGGTGGAGGGAGGAGGGGTGCTGCATGTTCATGCTTCCATACCTTTGAATGTGCAACACTGCCAACGGTCAAACCTTTTCTGGTTTTTCCATTTTCTTGAGAAAATGTATGAATATTCTGGGGTTTTTTTTCTTAATTTGAGTACAGATATTGCATGTCCCAGGCGAATGCTTGTTTTATTTTTTTTGTGTCATAAAAAAAGTTCCATAAATAATATTTAATTAAAAAAAAAAAAAAAAAAAGAAGAAGAACAAATGGAAACACGGCACAATTTCTTTACAAAAGCATTTTTATTTTACATTTTTACCAGTGTGTACAATTTATAAAACAGAAACACTGCAGGAGAAACACGGTGATTGTATACCAGTTCAGGCTGCACAATGAAAACATAGAAAAATGATGAATTGTTTGGCTCTCTTTTCTATTCTGTACAAAAAAACATTACAACACTAAAAACAGAAGAGTTTTACATTTCAGGTACACATTAAATGAATTGCATAAGACTTAAGTAAACACATTCAACTGAAGATTGCCATAAAAAACAAAAACTAAAACAAAAAACAGTATACAGTAGTTGCAAAAAAGTTACAATTTGTTTACTCTTAATGTGGATTTTTATGCAACTAGCTGAATCCCAGCTACCACTAAGAGGTATATTTATAAAGCAGTGAATGTGACATTCACTAAACATTCACTATAGGTGTATCTTCCTGGTGCATGTGTTTTAAATGACAGTGATTGATTCAATGGAATGTTTGGTGAATGCCCCATTCACTGATATATAAATATAAGAATGCCCTTACAAATGCATCAAGATCAACACATACCTGGGTCATCTTTCACCTTCTCTAGCTCCAACTGTCTGCAGTTCTCCAACCATCAATACGAAGAATTGAAATTACCAGTACACACTGCAAGTCAGCCCCAGTCCACAAATTTGCGTACCAGGAGATTAGTTTTGTGCAGTTTTGGTCCACCAATCTGCTAACATGTGGTGTGTCCTCTGGTAACCTTCAGTCACCATGAAGAGGAATGAAGGCCCACAGACAGCCAAAGTGTTGCTACACCCACAACAGTAAACTCAGTCCGTGTGTGCAGTAAAGCATGCTTGTTATACTCACTGTGAAACCTAAGGGGTTAATCCTCCACATGGTGTAAAAAGGTGGTTTGATCCCGTCTTTTCTGATCCTCCCCATCTTCCACAGTCCCTAATCCATCTGCTGATAGTAAAAATCCCTAGGAGGCACTCTACACTTGCTCAGATTGGTGTGTATTGCTAGAGTTTTTTTCTTTTGGGGGAAGAATGCATGTGACCAGCACAGGACCAATCAGCACTGTCTAGACAGAGGGTCAGGGGTCATGCAGTATCATAGGACAGGCAGAGGAGAATGAAAACTGCTCCTACAAGATTGACCAGAGCTCGGCACGACACTGATGGAAGTCACAAGACTGCTCTGTTGATGAGAAAAGGTATTTAGCGGTTTATATTTACTAAAATAATTTCATTTCCATGTTCTGTGTACTGTGGGAGACCAGATAGAGCGAATGTAGGGTCTTGGTCTTAGTAACACTTTAAAGATGAAATGAAAAAGAAAAAAACAGGCATAAAATTACTAGATAAAATTACTAGTCGCCAGCAATGCCTGCTGTCTCCCTGCAGCGGATCTTTTTCCATTACTCTTTTACGGAGTTACCGATGCCTTTCTCTGCACCATGTACCAATATGGAGGCAGACATCTTGATAGAGGCAGGGCATTGCATCCTCATGTCAGAGCCTCCAGCAAGCGAACCAGACAGTCTCTAGATCTGGCTCCAGATCTCCTGAGACTAGCAGTCAGAGGCAGCAGTGCCTTAGATCTCGCACTGTAACTATATAAGCTAGGAGGCTGTAGGGCCCCCACATACCAGGAAGGGTACTGCTATTTTTCAAGAGGCATTCCAGATAAAACTGCACATTTTTGAGGATACTGCTTAGCTACAATTACCAGTTCAAAATGTTCCCCTTTATACAGCAAATCATACCCTTTGGCGTAAAGAGGAGCTTCAGTCTCTGGGAAAAGTTAAAAGTCAGCAGCTACAAATTCTGCAGTTGCTGACTTTTAATAAAAAGGACACTTACCTGTCCAGGGACCCAGTATCGTTCTCACCCAGGCTGGTTCTTCAGGACCCAAGCGTTGGCATGTTTATTGTGGGAAGCCGGCTGCAATTCCTTGCGGTTTCACAGCTGGCTTCCCGTCTGCACACGCCACTTTGTGAATGGTCCCGCAGCCTTCTGAGACCTATGACATGTCCCAGAAGGTTGTGGGCAGAGGGAGAACTTCCAGTGGAATCACCGCAGCAATCCAACTGGAAATGGTAGCAGGTACCTCTCAAAACAAGTTACCCGCTACCCCCTTCTTCCAAAAAAGTTCCAAGAGTAGAAGAGAAGGGGAGAAGGAGGGCATAAAGCAGAATAACCCTTTAGGGTGACGTTTCACTTTAATTTCCACTTTAAAGGAAACCAAAGGTTTGCCTATTCAGAACAAAGCAACAGATTTCATAGGACTAGCAGCATTTACTTTTTTTACCTCCCACTGCAGCTTGGCGCTAGGAGGAGGAGAAAATGCCCGGTATGGAGGAGAATGTGACAACCAGATGAATCAGCACTTCTACAGGTTAGTCCATAGTGCTATGTTGGCTGCAGCTCCAGTGACTTGTAGTTCTCCTTTCAATACTGGCAGCAAAACGGAGTGGCGGGGGAGCAAAAGGAGGGTAAGTATATGTCTGCTTTACCACAAATCTGCAGAGGCAATTCACCAATGCATTGGTGACATTGTTTCAAAAGTTGGTCTTTCAGATCGATAAAACCGACCAGCATTCCAGGTTATATCAAGTTCCATAAACCTTCATGCTACACAGCTGTTGGTAAAAAGTTATACATTTGACAAACCTAGTCTGCGCAAAAAAAAAAATGACATGAACTTTGTACTGTGAGTCATAACGCATTTCTACTGAAATCTGATGCACAAGAACGTGCATAGATGTCTGTCATGTCATGTGTTCATGTGTAGTGGCATGTGCTAGAACACGTGTTCACATGGTGATGACCAATTTCAATGAATGCACTCAATAATCGCACTCTTTCCTGGCCAAGTAAGGGAGTGTTGTAATGACTGCCAGGAGGATGACTGGTATCAGAATACATGTTGCCAGCACACGCGTGGTCTTAAAACTGTGTACATGCCTTTCTTGAAGTGTGATAGTTTTATTTTTTTCTTTCTGGTACTGATATAGCGCCGTCAATTTACATAGCGCTTTACATATATAGTACAGTCACATCAGTCCCTAACCCTCAAGGGGTGTACAATCTAAGGTCCCCAACTTACATTCATACACATACTAGGGCCAATTTAGACAGGAGACAATTAACCTACCAGCATGTCTGTCTCTGGAGTGTGGGAGGAAACTGAAGCACCCGGAAGAAACCCACGCAGGCACAGTGAGAACATGCAAATCAGGAGGTGTCGTGGCTGGGGTTCGAACCAACAACCCTAGTACTGCCAGGAAGAAGTGCTAACCATTTAGCCACTGTGCATTAGGCTCCATTCACACTTGTGTGACTTCAAAATTGTGCAAGTTTAATTGCGACTTGATGCAACTTTGATGCGACTTTCGATGAGTGTGACTTTGACCAAGGATGATTGTTTGTGCTGTACAAAGCTGCACACAAGTCGCATGTATAACATTCAGGTGCGACTTTCATGTGACTTTGGGGAGTTTACGTTGAAGTCTATGGCCCCCAGGTTGCATGAAAGGCTGGCCAAAGTAGTGCAGGAACTACTTTCAAGTTGCTGCGACTTGAAGTTGCACACGTATGAATAGTACACATTTAGAAACATGGGGTTCAAGTTGTCACGTGACTTTGGACCCCAAAGTCGCATTACAAGTCACACAAGTGTGAATGGGCTCTTAAGGAAAAAATTGGGCTGATTATTATAGATTTATGGTGAGCTGGGGGCATATTTTCTTCTTTAAAACAGTTCTAAAAGCTGAGGGTTTTTCGCCTTCATGCATTCTATGCATGAAGGTAAAAAAACCTTCAGCGTTCAGCTCCACCCACAGTCCCCCTGACCCTGATCACGATGCAGCGATGTGCACAAAAGAAGCAGCTCTCTCACTCCTCATTGGTTCAAACACAGCAGCAGGAGCTATTGGCTCTAGCTGCTGTCAATGACAGCCAGTGAGGAGGGAAAAGGTTGTGGGGTGGGGCTGAGCTGTGCTCTGTCTGTCTTATGGACAGAGTGCGGCTCGAGAGGGAGCACGCACGAGTGACCCCGCAGCAAACCGGTAGGCAAGTATAACATGTTTGGGGGTTTTTTGGTTTTAATTTACCTTTACAATCACTTGAATTTCAAGGAAAAATGCACGAGTGTGAATCTAGCTGAACATCTTCAAATTGGAGCTGAAGTGTGTTTTTATATCCTCAAAGCTGCCTGAAAACTTTGTAAATACTCAGTATAGGAGCAGTGTGTACAGCAAGGCTTTATAAACTGAAGCCTGGGGTCGGTTAACCAAATAATCAATTAGATTCTTCCTTTTAGTTTTCTAACCTGCCCTGGAAATGTAAAAGGGAAATTGATTGCTATGTACCATAAAGCCCAAAGCTAGAAATATTGCACTAAACAGTGTACAAATCCGTAACATACAGGACTGCATTGTACTTTACAGGCACGGTGGGCACATAGTTTGTTAAAGCTGAACTCCAGCTTTCCCTTTCCCATACAAGCTGCTCTCCTGTACTGAAATTGCTGGCTCTGATTTCACTGCATACTGTGAGCGTCTCTCAGTGTGCATTAGAAGCTGCAGATCAGAGTCTACCTCTTTTCCTGGCTGAAAGATATTCCACTACATCTAGTCTTTCCCTCCCCAGCCTTACTGTCCCTGACTTGCGCCTTTTTATTTTTCCAGTCATAAAGATGTTTTAACAACGCTATGTAGAGAACTCTGCTGGCCCCTCCCACCAGCCCCGATCTGCCTGCGCCACAAAGAGAAGCACAAAGGCCCAGTGATAATATCATCTAGGTCTGGTTCACACCAAAACTGCACAGGAAAGTAGTCTGTATTCCTTTACGATTCCTGCGGTACCATGCGATCTGGTGCATGCAAAGGCATTGCGTTCAGGGTGCCATGAACAATGTATGGGCATCTGCAGCAAATCGCAAAGACAATGTGTTCTGAACGCAGTGTGGGAAACACGCATGGAACGCATCTTTCGTGCACTGCATGCTCATATGAACCAGCCTGGAGTCTAAAATTAAATACATAATAATAATGGAAAGGTTTCATTTCAAATGTCACCAGCATGCCCATGAAGGGGATGGGGAGAGTGCAACCAGGTAAGACAAAACACAGCAGATCAAACTTCAAATTTAAACTGCAGAATGTGGAGAATATGAAATATATCTGAAATGAAATGCTTGTTTGGTCCCTTAATTTACTATCCAAAGCAGCATCAAAAAGGTTTTAATATACAAATCGAATCTAACCAATAAATTATAATGCCAAAACAGTTTAAAAACCCTGTTCATAGCGCCAAAACTATTGCACACCAATAAACGATTAAATTCATACAATGCCATGTGAAAGAAAAGCTCCAGTTGTGTAAAAAATAAAAACAAAAATGCACATAAACATATATTTCCGTCTGAAGGGAAGCTGGGGGAATGAAATGTTTCTCAGTACATCATGGAGACTGATTGTCTGTTCATAGTAGGCAGACCCTCCTACTTGGTATTGACTTTAGCAAGCCTCAATGTATAGAGGGTAGAAGCGGGTTAGAGCTTCAATAAGTATTTACTATAATTAATGAAACGTTTACAGGTGACAAACAGGGATTCTTAAACTCAACCTCACCAAAGCTTTATTGCTGGGGCCATCTGTACCACCAACCTAAATGATCTGTTTGGGTGGGCACTTAAAGGAGAAGTATGGCCAAAGCTCTTTTGGCTATACTCCCTCTATAGATCACACGAATGCACTTCGTTCTGCACCCCCTGTGATCCCAGCCACTGTTGGCTGACATCACTTAGCCAGTCCAGGCTCTGGATAGATTCTGACTTTAAACCAGAACTCCGGGCAAAAACTTCTATACAAGTCCCTGTTGCGGACTTCTTACCTTCACTGAATATATCCTCCATCTTCTAGTTCACTCAGTAGTTGCTCTGAAATAGCCTATTCATTTTCAGATCAAACCGTTAATTCTCTTTGGTTTCCTGTTTGTAAGACCAGTGACTGCTATGCCTCCTTTTCCCCCAGCCATCGGTCTTGGCACATCCCTTCTGCCCCACTTCCTGTGGTGGGCGGATCGAGATTCTCAGACATAATCAACATGTACAGGACTAGTGTACACACCCACATTCACTGCAATGCCCTGAGGTTGATGGGAACTGTAGTTTCCTTTTACTGCAGAGAGAGGACAGGATATGATGTAATCCCTACTGTTACACCTTCTCCTTGGCAGAGCAGATGTTGTTTTCTTTTGAATTACAGAAATGAGGTAATGAAAATTCAGTTAGACCTCTCTCCTAAATGGTAAGGATTTTCAAAATGATATTAACGGTTTAGTGTTTTGTGTAGGGGGGTGTACTAATAATTTTTTTTGCCTGTACCGGAGTTCTTCTTCAAAGTTGGGATCCACATAGATGCCTGGACTGGCAGCAAGATGCTAAGTGGCTGAGCCAGCCACTCCCACCGCCTACACAGCCCGGAGCTCCAGTGGGTGCTGGAGGGGCAGAGCAGTAACTGACAGTCACTGCTCTCTGAAGACCAAGAACTGATCAATCAGCAGTGTTTGATGGTTCAGTGCTCAGTCTTAGAGGTGGCAGAGGACAGATGCAGCATCCATCTAGGCGAGTATGTACAGTTGTGTTCAAAATAATAGCAGTGTGTTGAAAAAAGTGAATAAAGCTCAAAATCCTTCTAATAGCTTTTATTTCCATACACACAAATGCATTGGGAACACTACACATTCTATTCCAAATCAAAACATGAAGAAAAATATATCAAATTTGTGTTGTTCCTCTAAAAAAACTGAAGAAAAGTGAATATCAGACTGTTCAAAAAAATAGCAGTGTTTGTATTCTTCGTTACAAACTCAAACATTCACTATATAAACTGAAAAATGTTTGAAGATTTTGCTTTCCTTTGAATCACTTAATGAATATTTCGTTGTATAAGCACTGTTTGTGAGAACTGCTGTACATCTGTGTTGCATGGAGTCACCCAACTTCTGGCACCTGTGATCAGGTATTCCAGCCCAGGAGGATTGGACTACATTCCACAGTTCTTCTCTATTTCTTGGTTTTGCCTCAGAAACTGCATTTTTGATGTCACCCCACAAGTTTTCTATTGGATTAAGATCCGGGGATTGGGCTGGCCACTCCATAACGTCAATCTTGTTGGTCTGGAACCAAGATGTTGCATGTTTACTGGTGTGTTTGGGGTCGTTGTCTTGTTGGAACACCCATTTCAAGGGCATTTCCTCTTCAGCATAAGGCAGCATGACCTCTTCAAGTATTCTGATGTATTCAAACTGATCCAGGATCTCTGGTATGCGATAAATAGGCCCAACACCGTAGTATGAGAAACATCCCCATATCATGATGCTTGCACCACCATGCTTCACGGTCTTCACAGTGTACTGTGGCTTGAATTCAGTGTTTGGGGGTTGTCTGACAAAATGTCTCCGCCCACTAGACCCAAAGAGAACAATCTTACTTTCATCAGTCCACAAAATGTTGCGCCATTTCTCTTTAGGCCAGTCAATGTGCTCTTTGGCAAATTGTAACCTCTTCAGCACGTCTTTTTTTCAACAGTGGGACTTTGCGGGGGCTTCTTGCAGATAGCTTGGCTTCACATAGGCGTCTTCTAATTGTAACAGTCCTCACAGGGAACTTTACACCTTCTTTGATCTTCCTGGAGCTGATTGTTGGCTGAGTCCTTGCCATTTTGGCTACTCTTCTATCCATTCGAATGGTAGTTTTTCGATTTTATCCACGTCTTTCAGGATTTGGTTGCCATTTTAAAGCATTTGCGATCATTTTAGCCTATCATTTTCTGCACTTCTTTATATGTTTTCCCCTATTCAATCAACTTTTTAATCAAGGCACGCTGTTCTTCTGAACAATGTCTGGAACGACCCATTTTCCTCAGAATTTCAGAGAGAAATGCACTGTAACCAGCATGTACAACATTTGCTGCCTTCCTTCCTTAAAAAAGGGCAATAATTGCCACCTGTTTTTCAAAGAATGAATGACCTCACTAATAGAACTCCACACTGCTATTATTTTGAACATGCCCCTTTCAATTAGTGATTCAATTACACAGAATCAGCAGCATGCATGTCATGACTGTTGGGTCTGTTGGATTTCTATTACTCTACTACACCTGCTAGTAAATTATTTGCCATGTAGAAATATAATTTCTACCAAAAACAGTGATTGATCAGGTTAGTGATGTCTGACTGCTATTATTTTGAACACAACTGTAAGTTGGTTTTTGTTTTGTTTTTTAAACCCATCCTTTTCTTTTAGCCAATCCAATGACTTCTTTTTTTTATCTTGAACACTACAGTGCCAAAAATCCTAAGCAGTAGTTTGTCCCAGGCTCTATACAAAGCTATGAAGACGTGTCACTTTTTCAAGGCTAGACTCCACTCATAATTTCAAAAATCTGCATTTTGGAGGATTCAGTGAGGGAGGGTGACACCATCATTTGGCTTTGCAAGGGGTGCAGTATTTGGGATGTACTGTAAATTTTGGTAAGAATATATTAGAAACGCAGAAATAAGAGGCCAGCATGGGATTCAATTTACCAGCAAGCATGCAAAACAACAGAAGCGCTTTTGGGTGGTCTTGTCCTTTAAACCTGGGCCTCAGTTATAAAAGCAAATCACACTACCTGCAAAAATAATTTAAAAATCCCTTAAAACTATTAACAAAAATTACCATTGTACTGTAGTTGCGGTCAAATATTTTAACCCTTTGAAAGGAAAAACAAAAGCGCACATTAAAAAATCCCTTTGACAAATACATACAAACAGTAGAAGCTCCCAATAAACCTTCTGCAATCACTGGATGCAGATAATTGTACTTTTCATAATGGCGTCTCCTGTGCAACAATTAAAAAAAATATTAAATACATACACAGAGTAAAATCCAAGAATAGGATTCAGTGAACATAAAAATGCTCTTTAACTTGTTGCAGCCAACTGGCGATGGGATTTATGTCACGCCATCACGTATATCTGTATAGCTGGTTTGCTGTTTATTGTTGGGAACACATTCAGTCGTACGACCCCTGTACTGCAACGGAACTCTGATAGGACAAGCTCCTGATCGATAGGAGTCGATAGGACAAGCTCCTGATCATGTGATCATTGACAATCAAAGTCATCACATGATCAGAAAGCCCAGGAAATGCCTTTTGGCATTAGGAACCCCCTAAAGAGCTGGCAGCAGTTTAGAGTAAGTAAGAGGTTAACTCCTAGTCCTCCGTGAACATGACAACTCGTGGGGCCCCCAGGCAATAGGGGATCATAAGGCCCCTGTGTCCTTGCCCAAACTCAAAAAAGCCTATAAAAAAGGTACCAGGGGCATCTCATGGGGCCCCTTACTGACCCCGGGCCCTCGGGCAGTGCCCGAGTTTCCAAATGGTCAATCTGCCCCTGGTAGTGAGGCTCATATAAACAGAACCTCACTATGGCCCTTGCAGTGACATTCAATGTGCACATCACAGGAGATCTGTTTTGGAAACAAAGGTGTGATATGTCGTGTCTCACAGTGAAAATAACCATCTCTATACAATATACTTCTACAATGAACCAGTGGCGGACTGACAACTCATGGGGCCCCCGGGCAATAGGGGATCATGGGGTCCCTGTGTCCTCGCCCACACTCAAACCACACCCAAAAAAGCCTATGAAAGGTACCAGGGGCATCTCATGGTGCCCCCTATTGACCGTGGACCATCGGGCAGTGCCCGAGTGCTCGAATGGTCAGTCCGCCCCTGCAATAAACACATATTCACATATCCTGATGACTGCAGCTATTCCTGCATTCCAGTGTGGCTTGGCATAACTACAGCCATGATTGTCATACTTCCAATAAGATGGAAATGGGGGGAGTGGAACAAACACTCATCCTTAGAGTTGGTGGAAATAGAAAATGAAATTCCAGCATACCCATAAATACATCTGATTCAAACAAACTCCACATCTGGGAGTAATAAATAAAGTCAGCCATCCACAGGTTTTGCATACTTTTGTACCCAAACTAGAACATCCGAGGCAAACTCCAAATGACACAGAACAGTTTTAAAGATGTTACACATACAGGGATATTCCTATAGGAGCCAATCAGATGGTTACTTACATTGCAAAACTTGCATAGCAAAAGGATAGCTAGAATCTGCTTGGGTGCTTTTATAGTAAACTTCCAGCAGATCGCCCATGTAAAGCATTACCCATATTTAACTGGATGTATGATTTTAGGCTTACTTTAGCTTAAAAGCAGACCTTTTATGAAAAATAGAAGGTTCGCTTTCTTTCCAGTCCACAACCCAAATAAAATTAGCAGGAAAAAAAAAAAAACATTAAAAATAAAGATTTCATAAACAAAACATAAAAAGAAAGAATAGTGCAGTGCCACGGTGAGCCTTGCCTTGCAGAAATCTTCTAGAGCCGACTCGAGGACTCTATACTTGGGGCTGGCTCTATGGGACTGTCCACAGGAATCTAAGGGAAAAAAGGAAAAAATAAATACTCAACAAACATGTAATTCTATCAAAAAAAGCTGGCAAAAAGGTATTTGGAACACAAGCCTAAACAAGGATTCTCTTTGTCTGAGGTTTACTAAAAAAAAAAAAAAAGTCTAAAAGCTAAACTTACAGCCTTGACTTCGGACTTCGTGATTCCAGCATTTATATTGTGTCTTCTTAGGTCTGATTTGATAAGAGCTGCAACAGTAACACAGAATAAAGAATTATAAAGCTATAAAGAGGTAGAATGAGAGAGAAATAACAATGTGCACAGGTGTGATCTGCCCTGAGACAAAAAACATCTCAGCTGTGCACTCTCCACAGTCTACATTTGTTATACATTATCAACAATTTCCAAACCTTTGGACTAAAGCCAAATGCTTATCTACATTTTCCAAGAAAAAGATGATTTTTTTTTCTTTACATATGAAGGATCTGGGTTAAAATGGTTGTAAACCCTCAGGGAAAATAATAAAAAAAAAATTCTCCTAGATAAGTTGTACCTGTCTATCTGCAGTCTTCTCTTCTTTATTCATTCAAAGCCCAGAATTCATAAAGCTTGTCTGGGAGCTCAGAAAAAAAGGGGACGGAGAGTTGAAATTACACACTGCAGAGCTCAGTGATGAGAGCTCTGAGAGCCGATTGGAGGGAAAACACCCACCTCCCCCCCAACACAGCTCACAGGAAAAGAGCTTAGGCTGTCAATCTGCTGGAGGTCCCTCCCCTGTAACCATCATTCTCATGGTGTCAGGAAAATGTGTCAGAAGTGATTCATGCTGATAGCAGAGGAACGAAACATCAGACAGAATTGACACTTAGTGCTCTTAATTGAGACAAGCACACACTATAGGGGGATATGCTTTGTTCATATTTGATGTCTGAGATTTGCGACCACTTTAAAATTACACATAGGGGTTGATTTACTAAAACTGGAGAGTGCGAAGTCTGATGCAGCTGTGCATGGTAGCCAATCAGATTGAAGGTTTTATTGTCAAAGCTTAACTGAGCAAGCTGAAATTAGAAGCTGATTGGCTACCATGCACAGCTGCACCAGACTTTGCACTCTACAGTTTTAGTAAATCAACTCCATAGTCTTTCTCCTAGCTGTACTTTCTATTCATTACACAGTTTTAGTAAATCAACTCCATAGTCTTTCTCCTAGCTGTACTTTCTATTCATTACACAGAATACATAGAATTCCTGAATAAACATTTTTCTAGTTTCGGAGGAAGGTTGGAACTTCTGAGTGGTGTTTACTGTTGTCTGTCCCCCACTGGGCAGATTCCCCCCTCTGACTGCTGCGTCATCCAGACACTGGATGAATATCTATTTGGAGCAATGTACACTGTGCAGACCTAAAGACCGATCTGTATTACAGCGAGAAGTAAAACCACACAAAGCTGCTTTGTGAAATGTGGCAGTGGACTCAGTCATAAGATTCATCACTATTTAAACCCAAGTTAATACCCTCTAATTATGTCTGTTTCTAAATATTAATAGCTAATAAACCACAGCGCATTCCTATATAAATCTTAAGTCCATATGACTAATGTTCCATATTTATATCTGTGGTCATTCTTAATAAGAGTGATTTTGAGAAATAATTGAAAAGATTAGTAGAGGATATGGAGATTTATGAAGTATTAAAAGAAAACCATACTAAAAAATATAAAGCTAAATTAAAAAGACTCATCAAATTGGGAGAAATGGAGGGTGTATTGAATAAGGCAATGTATTTGGTACCTGATGCCCCCACAGTTCCAGTGATTTATCAAGTACCCAAAAGTACAAAAGGATCCACACAAACCACCAGGAAGACCTGTAGTGACTGGTGTGGATTCCCTTTTTGCAAGAATAGGAGAATATCTTGATATTTTCCTTCAGCCCTTGGTCCAAGAATTCCCTGCTTATCTTAAGGACAGTAAAGATCTTATTAACATCATAAGGAAGATGAATGTTCATGAAAATTGCATCCTAGCTAGTACTGATGTTAATTCATTATATGCTAAAATCAAACAAGGAGATGCACTGGATTCTGTAATGTGGGCTTTACAGAAAAATAGTAACTTAAAGAACAAAAGATTTTTTAAAACAGGCCCTGGATCTAGCTATGAGCAAAAATTTATTTTGGCATAGTGGGAGATACTATAGACCAGGGGTCTCCAAACTTACTAAACAAAGAGCCAGTTTCCTGTCCTCCTGACATAAGGGGGGCCGGACAGTGGCCATTGGGAGTAGAAAAGGCCCAGATGTCAGTGGGAATAAGCAATGCCCCATCTTTGCTGTCCATGGAAGGAATAGTACCCAATCCTTGGTGTCAGTGGAAGGACTTGCTCCCCATCATTGGTGTCTTTGTGAAGAATTGTGCCCCATTATTTGTGTCACTGGGCCTCATTGTTGATGTCATTGGGAGGAACTGTACCGCATTGTTGATGTCATTGGGAGGAACTGTACCGCATTGTTGATGTCATTGGGAAGAATTCTGCACCTTCATTGGTATAAGTGGGGGGAATTATGCCCCATTGTTGGTTTCAGTGGATGAAAATAGTGCCCTAAGGGCCGAATAAAAGAAAGCAAAGGACCGTAATTTGGAGACCATTGCTGTAGACAAAGAAAAGGGGTTGCAATGGGCACTAAATATGCACCCTCAGTAGCCAATCTCTTTATGAGTAAATGGGAACATGAGTCAATTTATGGAAAGAATAGATCAGAATTAAACTATAAAAGAGATATAGCTATGATATTTTTATTGTGTGGGAGGGGGTCACAGAAATAATTTTTGGAGTTTATGAAGGAGATTGGCAACAATAAATATGGGATTTCATTTTCAGAAAATGTAGATAGTGAGTCCATTAATTTTTTGGATCTCACTATATATAAAAAGGGAAGACAAATGTGTACACGCACCCATTTCAAGGATGTGGATAGGAATGGATACATTCCAAAATATAGTTGCCATCATTCTAGATGGTTAAATAGGATCCCAAAGAGCCAGCCAATGCGGATTAGACGTACTGTAACTGCGATGAGATAAAAGACTACGAGGAACAGGCAGATATTTTAATACAAGGATTTGAAGAAAAGGGTTATAAGAATAAGGATCTAATCAAAATTAAGAATATAGTTAAATAAATGGAGAGAGAAGATCAATTAAAAACCAAGGAAATGAAATCCAAAGATTATGGGATAGCGTTTATCACAGGTTACACATGACATCACTCTGTAGAGAATTTTCCAAAAATACTGGCCAATACTTTTGCAGGATGAAATGCTCAAGAAAATACTCCCAAAGACACCATAATTCATTTATATCAAACCACCCACATTGAGAAATAGATTAGCTAAAAATGTAACTGCCCCCCTAAAAAAACAAGTACTTTTTTTTTGCATGCTGAATAGTAAAAAATAGAAGAAAACTGGTCATTTTCAATTGCATACAAAAGGAAAAGTTTGAGATTAAAAAAATGTATCACATGTGGGAGTACCAACGTTACTTACCTTCTAGAATGTCTATGTCAATTACAATATGTGGGGAGGAGAACAAGGAAACTTGGAGTCCATTTAAGTGATCATATAAATAATATAAAAAAAGGATTCAAATACCACAGTCTATCAAATAATTTCAGAAATTATCATAACAAGGACCCCACACTTAAAATTTTGTGGGACTGATAATGTAGAACCCTATTGATTTAATGAAATCAGTCTCACAGAATGAAACTAGATGGATTCAAAAATTGGACACTTTAACCCCCAAAGGGTTAAATGTCAAAATATTTATTTATTTTCAGGTACTTATATAGCGCCATCAATTTACATAGCGCTTTACATATATATTGTACATTCACATCAGTCCCTAACCCTCAAGGGGCGTACACTCTAAGATCCCTAACTCACATTCATACACACACATACTAGGGCCAATTTAGACAGGATCCAATTAACCTACCAGCATGTCTTTGGAGTGTGGGAGGAAACCGGAATACCTGGAGGAAACCCACGCAGGCACAGGGAGAACATGTAAACTCCAGGCAGGTGGTGCCATGGTTGGGATTTGAACCAATGACCCTAGTACTGCCAGGTGGAAGTGCTAACCATTTAGCCACTGTAGATCTGAACGGTTTCCTGTCTCACTGGTAATGATTGTATAAATAGATAGGTTCACCTAGAACATGCATTTCTTAACTTCATATATATTATATGGATTTTTGTCATTTTTGTAATTTTTACATATTATTCTATTTTGATTCTATTCTAGAATAGAATTTTGAATATATTCATATAAATTTTTTCTATTTTTTGTTATGTTTCTCCATTTTTGGTTAATATATTTCTTTCTAAACATTTTTTTCTAATTTTTTATTTCATTTTTTTTTATTTTGAGTTTTTCTATTTACATTTTTATTTTATTTTCATTTTTGATTACCTATTTATATATTTTTTTTAATTCTTTTTTAATTTCATTTTTTTCTGTACCAGAGAGGGCAATTTTTATTTTTGTTTATAATTTTTACATTTTAAATATTTTTGAATACATTATAGCTTTTATTATTTATTACGAGAAGTTCAGAAAAGGGTGTAGGAAGTATAATGTAGTATGATATGAAATTAAGCCATTACACCCTCCAGGTAATGAGCGCAAGGAAGTAGCAGGAATGGGAGAACTGTAGGAATTATATATATAGGAGATGGTAACGGGAGATTATTATCTTTGAGGACGCCCGGTAGCAGGAGCAAAACACGTTGATGCAATTTCTGGTTCGTTAGAGTGACGTCACGTCCGGTGAGAGCAGCGCACACGAAGCAGCGGCGTTCTAGAGCCATTTTTGGATACTGCACCTCTATATATACACACACAA
The DNA here is from genome assembly GCF_062004578.1 of Staurois parvus. NCBI lineage: Eukaryota > Metazoa > Chordata > Amphibia > Anura > Ranidae > Staurois > Staurois parvus. Next base: position 1,757,915 of record NW_028317988.1, read on the forward strand.
GGCAAATTTTTTTAATGAAATGTGAGTGTCATTTTATTAGAGAAAATAAATGAAATAAACAATATTACACTATGATAGTCTCTTCTGCTTCCCTTTGTTACACATCTGATGACAAGCGGAATATATTGGCGGGTTGAGCATTTCACATGACAGCTGTGGATCTGGTATTTTATATGAAGGAATTATGGGTTGTTCTTTTAGATACGGTTTATAAATATGCCTCAAAACTTCAAACATTCTTGCAATAAAAGTTTATTCAGCTTAGATATATTGCTTTCCCTGGTTCCTCCTTTTCCCCTCACCAACACGCTAATGAGCGTTTTAAACAAAATCTTTTCATTACATACCCAATGACATCACTGGGTCCCTGTACTTTTCTATGCAATGCAGGCAGATCATGGCTGGTGGGAGGGTATGGCAGGGTGCTGTACATAGCGTCCTGAAAATATAATCGCACCCTGCCTCAGTATTCAGCTCAAAAGCCCTCAGCCCTGATGCAAGCAGTGGTTTGACTCTTTGAAGAAGTTATGTAAACATCAAAATACCTTGATGGGTGGATGTCAGTCTGGGGGAGTGGGTGTTCCTAGGCAGGCAGTATTTTCATACAGACTGCCCTAGGCAAATCCATCAATTGATGCTGAGGCTTCATTTGAAATAAATGCATTCCAATGAATGAAAGGGGTGGGCCAGGCACGGCTCTAACCAGGATATAAGGCAAGCTCTGATTTGCTGCAGCTTCTAATGCACACAGTAAGAAGCTCACAGTGTGCAGTGAAATTAGCACATTCTATGCAGGAGAGGACACCTGTGCAAGACTGAACATAAGGCTGGATTTCGGAAGAATGGGAAGGAAGAAAGGAAGAAAGGAAGAAAAAGGAAGAAAGGAAGAAAAAGGAAGAAAGAAAGAAAGAAAGAGAAGAAAAAGAAAGAAAGAGAAGAAAAAGAAAGAAAGGAAGAAAAAGAAAGAAAGAAAGAGAAGAAAGGGAAGAAAGGGAAGGAAGGAAGAAAGGGAAGGAAGGAAGAAAGGGAAGGAAGGAAGAAAGGGAAGGAAGGAAGAAAGGGAAGGAAGGGAAGAAAGGGAAGGAAGGGAAGAAAGGGAAGAAAGGGAAGAAAGGGAAGAAAGGGAAGGAAGGGAAGGAAGGGGAAGGGAAGGAAGGAAGGAAGGAAGGAAGAAAGAAAGAAAGAAAGGGAAAGGAAAAGGAAAGGAAAAGGAAAGGAAAAGGAAAGGAAAAGGAAAGGAAAGAAAGGAAAGAAAGGGAAGAAAAGGAAGAAAGGAAAAGGAAAGGAAAAGGAAAGGAAAAGGAAAGGAAAAGGAAAGGAAAAGGAAAGGAAAAGGAAAGGAAAAGGAAAGGAGGAAGGAAAGAAAGGGAAGAAAGGGAAGAAAGGGAAGAAAGGGAAGGAAGGGAAGGAAGGAAGGAAGAAAGGAAGAAAGGAAGAAAGGAAGAAAGGAAGAAAGGAAGAAAGGAAGAAAGAAAGAATGGGAAGAAAGAAAGAAAGAATGGGAAGAAAGAAAGAAAGAAAGAATGGGAAGAAAGAAAGAAAGAAAGAATGGGAAGAAAGAAAGAATGGGAAGAAAGAAAGAATGGGAAGAAAGAAAGAATGGGAAGAAAGAAAGAATGGGAAGAAAGAAAGAAAGGAAGGAAGGAAGGAAGAAAGGAAGAAAGAAAGAAAGAAAGAAAGAAAGAAAGAAAGAAAGGAAAGAATGGGAAGAAAGGAAGAAAGAAAGAAAGAAAGAAAGAAAGAAAGAAAGAAAGAAAGAATGGAAGAAAGAAAGAAAGAAAGAAAGAAAGAAAGAAAGAAAGAAAGAAAGAAAGAAAGAAAGAAAGAAAGAAAGAAAGAAAGAAAGAAAGAAAGAAAGAAAGAAAGAAAGAAAGAAAGAAAGAAAGAAAGAAAGAAAGAAAGAAAGAAAGAAAGAAGAAAGAAGAAAGGAAGAAAGGAAGGAAGGAAAGAAAGAAAGAAAGAAAGAAAGAAAGAAAGAAAGAAAGAAAGAAAGAAAGAAAGGAAAAGAAGAAAGGAAAGGAAAGAAGGAAGGAAAGAAAGGGAAGAAAGGGAAGAAAGGGAAGAAAGGGAAGGAAAGAAAGGGAAGGAAGGAAGGAAAGAAAGAAAGAAAGAAAGAATGGGAAGGAAAGAATGGGAAGGAAGGAAAGAAAGAAAGAATGGGAAGGAAGGAAGAAAGAAAGAATGGGAAGGAAGGAAGAAAGAAAGAAAGAATGGGAAGGAAGGAAGAAAGAAAGAATGGGAAGGAAGGAAGAAAGAAAGAATGGGAAGGAAGGAAGAAAGAAAGAATGGGAAGGAAGGAAGGAAGAAAGAAAGAATGGGAAGGAAGAAAGGAAGAAAGAAAGAATGGGAAGGAAGAAAGGAAGAAAGAAAGAATGGGAAGGAAGGAAGGAAGGAAGGAAGGAAGGAAGGAAGGAAGGAAGGAAGAAAGAAGAAAGGAAGAAAGGAAGAAAGGAAGAAAGGAAGAAAGGAAGGAAGGAAGAAAGGAAGGAAGGAAGGAAGAAAAAGAAAGAAAGAAAGGAAGGAAGAAAGGAAGAAAGAAAGGAAGAAAGAATGGGAAGGAAGGAAGAAAGAAAGAAAGAATGGGAAGGAAGGAAGAAAGAAAGAATGGGAAGGAAGGAAGGAAGGAAGGAAGGAAGGAAGGAAGGAGTGCCTGTGCATATCCACTTTCTGAATCTGACATTTCCACATTATCACAAGCTACGTTTCGAGACTCCCAGAATGCTCAGAAAAATACAGTAGCAAAATAAAGCATAGGGACCTGAGGTTCCTGATATTCATGTGTGCTGCTTTACATAATTTAAAGCTGAATTCCAAGAATTCAGCCACTTTGTAAAAAGTGTGAACACACTATGAATTACATCCAATTAGGTGTACTCCCAGAGAAGAGAAGTATACAGAAGAGCTATGCCTGTCTCTCCCCTCCTTCTGCCCATTCACAGAAGCCTTTGTATTTTGTGAACGAGTTTACATAATACGAAGGCTTCTGTGATTGGGCAGAAGAAGGGGAGAGACAGGCATACCTATCTCCTTGAAGCACAATAAACCTGACAGATGTAAATTAAAGTGGAGCTGCACCCAAAAGGGGAAGTTCTGCTTTAATGCAATGTCCCCCCCTCCCCGTTAAGGATTGGTACCTAGTCCCGTAGTCTTCTGGGACATATAACTGGTCCCAGAAGACTACGGGGCCATTCACAAAGTGCAGTACTACTCACGCATGCACAGTGGGCACCCAGCTGTGAAGCTGCAAGCTGTCACAGCCAAGTGCCCACACTGAAGATGCCGGTGTCGGGGAGGGAAGACGACCGGTGAAACCAGCGGGTGGTGAGGACATCGCTGGATCGTGGGACAGATAAGTGCCTGTATTTTAAAATTCAGCAGCTACAGTTTTTGTAGTTGCTGACATTTTTTTTTTTTAAATCAACTGGAACGTCACTTTAAAGAGATAAGTCCATGAGGTGCCATGCACTTTGTAAAAACTGCAAGCATACCATGAGCTAAGTCCAACAAAGTGGCTGAATTTCTGGAGTCCAGCTTTAACAAGAAATTGTTTTTCTTTATCAGTAAAAAAAAAAAACACTATAAACACTACAGTACTATGGACTAGTGCTCACCTGTTAAAATGATTCCCACAAACATCCAGGCACAGAGGAAAATATTCCCAGCTTGAGGATTGTAGTCTGTCAGCAGCTTTCCCTGAGCCAGGGTGAATAAGATTCCAAATATCTGGGGGGAAAAAAGGAGGCTGGAATCACACAATCGAGAACCATAAGATTGCTACAGAACTACTCAGCTAAGCAAAATTCATATCAACACTGACAATGGCTCTACATGTAAAGAAAATAAAATCGCTTTAGGGATCATTTCCTATCATTTATACTCACATAGAAGAACCAATCAGGAATGGGCATTGGTAAGAAATGAATGTGGATGTCAGGGTAAAAAAAAAAAAAAGTATACATCTCTGATACGTGCACATCATAGATGTTGATCTGCCAAAAATACAATATGCTCCTAACTTCCTCTTTGGGCCGACAACGCAATCCCTTTTCTGCTTTTCTGTACTGAAATACCAACCAATAATGTCATCCTACCTGCAGGACTACACAACTTCACCGATCCCTCCACCCCCCTCCACATACATACTTGGATTTTCTTTTTTTTTTCCCTGCGAGCAATTGATGCAAATTCTTGCTTAATTCACCACCACAAGCCTCTGCATATTTATCGCAGTCATTGTGCTGTCTGATTTTCCTAACTGATTTGCAAATCCCGTACATAACACCAGTCCTGGCTGGGCTGGCCCTATGCGATTAGTCTAAAATCTTCTAGTAAGAGGATAGAATAAAAGTTAAACTGGCTAATGAGAACATATTAAAGTACATTTAAGATCCACTTCACACAGGGCGGATTCCGTTCTGATCAGCAGGGGATCTGTGAGCTGATTCAGTGCTGATCAGAGCAGTGCGGGTAGATGACAGGTCTGTGCCTGCTCAGATTATGCAGAGAGGACACGGAGAGACCCCATTCTGCTTGAGTGGCCAGTTGTGCATGAATTCCGCTGTTGACAAATTTCCCCACTAATCATTATCACTTAATTCTGCAAGTGGTTCTAATTTACTATCGCTGTTTTCTAGCTGGTCTAAAACCGATTTTGACCTAAAGGGATGCTTTTTGGACGCCATGGACATTTCTCAGTTTCCAGGCAATAAGAACAGTAAAAATGCAGGCAGGGTGCAGGACAAAGCACTCGGGACAAAATGTATGTGAAATGGTTTGATACAGTAATGTTTTACTATGTAATTTTAGTGTATTTAGTGAATATCACTTTTTGTCATTTTCAAATTTCCCGCCAGTTTCATCCCCCTGTACGTTCCGACGTCACAGGAAATGGAACCCAGAAGACAGATGCCGCCATCCGCCGGAGAACATTGCCGGGGACACTGCAGGAGGGACATCATGGGAGCGCAGGACAAGGTAAGAGAAGAACAGATCTCGGAGCAACGCTGCATGGTAAACCCGAGTGTAGCTCGGGGTAACCGCTTGTGATACTGAAACTTTACCCCGAGCTACACTCGGGAATACCGCCAGGGAGGTTGTTTTGGATTTTATATACAGTGGGGATCGAAAGTTTGGACACCCCAGCTAAACATTTGTATTAATGTGCATAAAGAAGCCAAGGAAAGATGGAAAAATCTCCAAAAGGCTTCAAATTACAGATTAGACATTCTTATAATATGTCAACAAAAGTTAGATTTTATTTCCATCATTTACACTTTCAAAATAACAGAAAACAAAAAAATGGCGTCTGCAAAAGTTTGGGCACCCTGCAGAGTTAATATCTTGTACTGCCCCCTTTGGCAAGTATCACAGCTTGTAAACACTTTTTGTAGCCAGCCAAGAGTCTTTCAATTCTTGTTTGAGGTATCTTTGCCCATTCTTCCTTACAAAAGTCTTCCAGTTCTTTGAGATTTCTGGGCTGTCTGTCACGCACTGCTCTTTTAAGGTCTATCCATAGATTTTCAATTATGTTGAGGTCAGGAGATTGTGAAGGCCATGGCAAAACCTTCAGTTTACGCCTCTTGATGTAATCCCCCGTGGATTTCGAGGTGTGTTTAGGATCAATATCCATTTGTAGAAGCCATCCTCTCTTTAACTTCAGCTTTTTCACAGATGGCATCAAGTTACCATCCAAAATTTGCTGAAATTAGCTGGGGTGCCCAAACTTTCGATCCCCACTGTATAGTGTTTGCACTAAAGGGGCAGCTTCTATTGATTCTATTATAGATATCAGGTTGGCGCCTCTTTCATGCATAATTTTTTTTAATTTTAGGAATATGTCAGATTGAACCTTCCTGCACCACTACAATTATCCCTGCTCCATAGAGCAAAACAGTGTTACGTCAAACCCCAATAATTATGAAATGGTTCAAAAGGCTGGTCATGACACACATACAGAAGACTTCAGGGTGGACACCCATCAGTATGCATGCAGAAAAAAACGATCCACTGCACATGCTATCTCATACTTCAAGTAGGAGCCAGGTGACCTACCCATAAGGATTAATATGTAGACTGATTTTTTGGATTTTATTTTGGCCTTTAATACTAGAATGCATTAGAGTAAAAAACTTTGAGCCTTTAGAATCACTTTAACCATCAGTCCATTACCATGAAAGAAGACAAAGGAGAGGATTGTAGACTCTGTACATCATGGTGAAGCTGTTGAGATGGTCCATTGCTTTATTATCTGGGAAGGGACATCTCTGATAACTTCACCGGGAGCATCAATAAAGTCAGCATAGAGAAGCTTGGTACCTTATACCGGCCATACATGTATAGATTTTTTGTTTGAAATGTTTAATTCCAAGAATGTTTTTTCAAGCTTGTAATTAATGGGGTCAAATTTGAAGGAACAGAAGGGAAAATCTCTCTCGATTGAACAAATTTTCAGACAGTGTATGTGGTTTCAATTCAGAAATTGCATTCATTTTAAAATTGAATGTTAGAAGCAAGTGAACCACATTCGTCCGATCACCAAATGTACAAAGCATTATCATATGAATATTCTTGTCTGAAAATCTATACGTGTATGGCCAGCAATAGTCCCCATCTTATTTTATAGATGTATGGTGGAGAGCATCCTTACTTCTTGTATTATCATTTACTACTGCAATTGCTCTGCTGTGGAAAAAGGGGCATTGTAGTGGGCGGTAAAAACTGCCCACAGGATTATGGGCAGAAGTCAGTTGGAAGTTACGCAGCATTAGGGATAGAACCACCAGGCCGAAGAACACTTTTTCAAGATTGACAAATTCTGCAGCTGTAGCCCAAAGAAATATCTAATCTCCTCTCAGTCCACAACATATACAGTATATGAGCAATCTAAAAAAACATTGTAATAAATGTGACAATGTATCTAAAGTGGAACTAAAGGCAACACTTTTTTTTCTCCTTTGGCTAGCGTCCATCTGTGTCCCATTGGAGAGATTTCCCTTCACTTCCTGTCCCATAGTCAAAACAGGAGTTAGAGAAAATCCCTCCAAAGTGAGAAAATCTGTGGTTGTCACAAAAACCAGTGTCCCAATTGAAAAATTTCCTCTCCTTTCCAGTTCTAGTAACAACCCAGTATATGTTGTGGACTGAGAGGATATTAGATATTTCTTTGGGCTACAGCTGCAGAATTTGTCAATCTTGTTTGCGATTTTCTTTCACTTTTGGTGATGATGGTAAACAGAACAAATGGGGGCACAGACATCAAACACCTGATAGATGTTCTAAGCCCTCTCCAGTCTATCTAAAATTAAAAGAAGAAAAAAAAAAAAAGAATGGCCTTTAGTTACACTTTAGAAAAAGAGGGAAAGGATGTTTGTGTGGACATTCAAAAGTGACTACAACATCTGAAGAGGAGTCTAAAACTTGATTTTCATGAGATTTCCAGAGCGACTATGTATTGTGACTTGCTTGCGACTTTGATCCGATTTCAATGGGACTTTACTCATACAAGTTGCATCAGCATTAGATAAGCAGCAATTACTATTTTATAATAATTTTTTTTTAACCCTTCCCTTTTCTCCCAGGCCATCCTTGCTGCCTGAAAACTCTCCCCCCAAGCACATTCCAATCACAGCTGAGCATTGAGGAAAAATGCGTTCCTGCTTGCAGTTTTTGAGCATTTCTCAGACGTAGACGCTCGTCGTGCATAGGGCAGCCTATTCACTTTAAAAAGGCTGAATAGGTCTCCCTATGCATGATGCACACTTACTAAAAAAATGCAAGTGGGCGCACACATTTCCACTGTGCCCAGGTGTGAATGGAATGTGTACGGGAGAAGAGTTTTTAGACAACAAGGATGACCAGAGAGAAGAGATGAGGGATAAAAAAAAAACAAAAAAAAAAAAACAAGCTTATCAAAAGTTACATAGGAACGGCTTCTTATCTAATGCTGGTGCAACTTCTGTGAGTTTGCTTAGAAGTCCATAGAGCTGAAATCACACTGGAGTTGCACCAAAGTAGTGCAGGAACCTTTGTCAAAGTTGCACTGAATAGGGCGGGCACCATTGAAAACAAGAAAAAGAGAGGAAGGCGCCTCTAAGTGCAGTATTTTGAAAACAATCCGACTTCCCTCGTCATGCGATTCTGTGCAACTCCAGTAACATCAGAAGTTGCACTAGTGTGAATTGAGCCTAAAACAGACTTCATGGACATTGTCTTCACTTGTTTTGAATCACTGTTGCAAGTCTGATGGATGCACTAAATATGAATGAATATTTAAAAAAAAAACAAAAAAAACCAACACATCATGTGAGCGATCCTCAGGCCGGAGACAACTTGCCAACATTAGGATCACTAGGAGACAGCTTACTGTCTCTATGGAATCAGATCCTGGGCCAGCAAAGGGTCTCTCTTCCCTCGCTATCAATGGAGATTTGATAACGTTTGGGGCAAGTGAGGGAGCAAGATTTCACAAAGGCAAGAGGAGTGCCCTCCAATGGTTCACCTGTGTGACATCAGCATTAGTTCGGCGAAACTGTTTAACCAGGGGCGGACTGACAACTCATGGGGCCCCCGGGCAATAGGGGATCATGGGGCCCCTGTGTCCTCGCCCACACTCAAACTACACCCAAAAAAGCCTATGAAAAAGGTACCACGGGCATCTCATGGGGCCCCCTACTGACCCCGGGCAATGCCCGAGTGCCCAAATGGTCAGTCCGCCCCTGTGTTTAATGTTATAAGAAAAGTGCTAATAAGAAAACAACAAGAACAAAAGGAAGAAACAGTAGTGACTCCCCTACTAGCACACAAGTCAAGCTCCCCAGCCTACTAGAACATAAAATACATTGGCATTTGGCATTATGCCTCTGGTTATAAAGAATTTAAAGGTAAAATTCAAAACCACAATTTAACTTTATAGATGATTCTAAGTAGGCCAGAGGCTGCTACCTTAGCATTTGTGAAAAACATATTTACCTGTGCAGAGGCATTAAGAAGGCCAGAGGATGTGCCCTCCGACTCTGGGTAGGTGATTTCAACAGCAAACTCAAATCCCAGAGGAAGATATCCAGTCATAAAGAATCTGATGGTAAAAAGAAAATGTGTTATCCGCCTGCATAGGTTTTGACTCCAGCAAGTAGAAACTAATCAGTGCTAAAGCCAAAGTTTAATCTTCATTTAGTATGCCTTTCCTGGTTTCTTTCCCCCTCCATTAACATGCTAGTGATATTTCAACATAAAACCTGTTTTTACTACAAACCTCACTTTAGACTTAGTAATGTCATTGCTCTGTGCTTCTCTATGAAATGCAGGCAGATCATGGAAGGTGGGAGGGGTCGGCAGGGTGCTGTACATTATTTCCTGAATACACCACAGCACCCCACTTCAGTACTCCTCTCAATAGCCCTTAGCCCTGATGCAAACAATGGTGTGGCTCTTGGTAGGAGTTGTGCAATTATCAAAATGCCTTGATAGATGGATGTCAAACTGGAGAAGTGGGTGTTCCTAGGCAGACTGAATTTACATGCAGACTGTGCTAGGTAATGCCCACATGCGATACGGAGCCTCCAGGAACGATATGAATGAATAAAACTGAATGACCAAGGAATGTGCAAAGAAAAGTGAGGTTAGGGAGGAAAGTGCTAGATGATGCTGGTCAAACTTCAGCCAGGAAACAGTGTTTTGGACACTCAGAAGTGTCAGGCGCAGACAAAGCAAGCATAGCTAATTAACAGGGCAAATATACACCTTTCTGCACAATTATATTCATTTAGGTCTGAATTGTCATGTTTTTTGCCTAGGTACAATTAAGTCTCTTAAAAGTGTGGTTCTAGCCCCCTAGCCGTGCTGACTACATCCTCCACACCGATCAAGCTCCCTAACAGTGTACACAGTGATGAACGTCTCTTGTGCCAAGAGACCTGTGTACCTAAAAAGCTGTACTATATCCATTGCACATCGGGGGGGGGGGGGTATTTTGGGCGAGTGTGGGGTGCGGCACACTGCCTTGAACATGTAGCATTCTATCCCGCAGTAAAGTGTGTGTGTGTGTGTGTGTGTGTGTGTGTAGGATAGGCTTCCCTGAAGAGATAGGTTTTCAGAGATCGCCTTACAGTGAGCAGAGTAGGCAATAGTCTGATAAATTGGGGTAGAGAGTTCCAGAGGATGGAGGAAGCTCTGGAGAAGTCCTGGAGATGAGCATGGGAGGAGGAGACAAGGGAGCTAGAGAGCAGGAGGTCGTGCGAGGAGCAGAGAGGATGGTTTGGGTGATATTTAGAGACAAGATCGGTGATGTAATTTGGGGCAGAGTTATAAATGGCTTTATACATTATTGTTAGTGTTTTGAATTTTATCCGTTGGGCAATGGGAAGCCAGTGGAGGGATTGGCAGAGAGGGGTGGCAGATACAGAACGGTTAGTAAGGTGGTTGAGTCTGGCAGCAGCAATCATGATAGACTGAAGAGGGGATAGCCTGCGATGAGGTAGGCCAATGAGGAGGGAGTTACAAAAGTCAAGGCGAGCTATAACAAGGGAGTGAATAAGTTGCTTAGTGGTTTCCAAGGTTAGGAACGGGCGTATCTTGGAGATGTTGCGGAGGTGAAGTCTACAAGAGTACCTGGAGGAAACCCACGCAGGCACAGAACATGCAAACTCCAGGCAGATGGTGTCGTGGTTGGGATTCGAACCAACAACCCTAGTACTGCCAGGCAGATGTGCTAACCATTTAGCCACTGTGCTGCCCACATCAAAAGTAATGGCGCCTGTGCACAGGATCATGAGTTGGACCCCACGGTAAAAAGTGAGTGTGGTTTTTGTGGTGCTGAATATTGGCCATGGCTAAAAAAACAGAAGCAGAGTGCAGGGGCTCAGTAGTAGAAGCAAATCGTATCTGCACCATTAGCACTGCAAATGCATAACAATAATAACATAACATTAGAGTGATGAAATTATACAAATAAAGTCCATTCCACTAAAGATCAGAAAAAAGTATAAGATACAATGTAAAAGTCTAATGTTTTTAGCGGTATCACGCTGCTGGTTCTCTGTTTCCTTCCCTGTGGGGGGCGGTTATGGTTTGTAGAGATTCCCTGCTGAGTGTGCTTGTGTTTTCCTGATGTCACAACTAATACTCAGATAAGCCATTCACTCTGGTGAGTGTCAGTGGATTGGGGGAGTTTGTTTGGAGCAGGAGGTGTTGTGGAGCAAAGTCTGAAAGCATCTTACACTTATTGAAAAGTTATACATTCACTTGGTGTACTGATTGGGAAGATGGACTTAGAACACTATTGCTTACGGACTTTTACATTGTATCCTGTACTTTTATTCTGATCTTTAGTGGAATGGACTTTATTTGTATAATTTCATTACTCGTTATGTTATTATTGTATACACAGGGGATTAGGGATGGGCCGAACAGGGGCGGACTGACCATTTAGAAACTCGGGCACTGCCCAAGGGCCCAGGGTCAGGAGGGGGCCCCATGAGATGCCCCTGGTACCTTTTTCATAGGCTTTGAGTTTGGGCAAGGACACAGGGGCCCCATGATCCCCTATTGCCCGGGGGCCCCATGAGTGGCCAGTCCACCCCTGGGGCCAAAACATATCAGCCAAAAATAGCCCTATCGGCATGATAGTCAAAAGTGAGCCGATGAGAGACCTGGCCCCAATGAGGGAGGACTGACTATTTGGCTGGGGAGTCTAGGGGGGCTGTGTGTACTGCAGATGGGGGGGCGGCGGAGAAAGGCAGGAGAGAAGGTAAGCAGTGTATACAGTGAGGGAGCAGTGTATACAGTGAGGGAGCAGTGTATACAGTGAGGGAGCAGTGTATACAGTGAGGGAGCAGTGTATACAGACAAGCTCCCTCACTTGCCGCCACTAAATGTCATTGCCGGTTTTTAAATGCAGTTGCTGGCTTTTTTTCACTTTATGGCTCTGAAAAGGAGCTGTAATTCTCCCCACCACTAAAGTAAACAAAGGGGTGGGCTCACCTAGTGACATTACCTAGTGACCCTGCAACTTGTTTACTTTAGCAGCCGGGAAATGACAGCTCCTTTATGGAGCTATAAAGGGGAAGAAAAAAAACCTGGCAATTGCATTTAAAAGCTGGCAATGACATTCAGTGGTGGCAGGTAAGAGAGGATCTGTATACACTGCTCCTCTTCTGCCCCCTCCTTACACACACTGCCCCCCCCCTACAAAGAGGACCTGTCACTTATATGCCATCACACAGGGGACTATCGGTCCCCTATGTGATAGCAATAAAATCATAAGTTAAAAAAAAAAACCAAGTTACACTTACGGTAACGTCTTTTCCAGGAGTCTTTCAGGCCAGCACTCTGAGAGACCTCGGCTCCTCCCCATCTGAGGAAACACCTCCACCTACAATAAAAAAGCTCCACTCCCCTCTGACCTCAGTTCTCCAAGCATCCTCCGGTCATCTGGGGAGACACAATGCGAGACAACATAATCATAATAAGCCATCTTCACATAACCAATATCAACAGTGGGTGGGAAACCGGTGCTGGCCTGAAAGACTCCTGGAAAAGACGTTACCGTAAGTGTAACTTGGTTTTTCCCCTACCGTCTTTCAGGCCAGCACTCTGAGAGGATAAGCGAGTACTCACCCTTCGGGCGGGCTAACTGCTTGTAAGACCTTACGACCAAAGTCCTGCTCCTGCACCGAGACCAGGTCCAGTCTGTAATGCTTGGCAAATGTGTCATAGCTGGACCATGTTGCCGCTCTGCAAATCTGCCCTGGGGAAACCCCTGCTAACTCTGCCTGGGTAGCCGCCACAGCTCGGGTGGAATGTGCCTTGATACCCTCCGGGACCTCCAGGCCTTCTGCCTGATATGCTCCTGTAATCGCCAGCCGCAGCCAGCTGGCCAGCGTCCTTCTAGACGCCTTCTTGCCTCTTCTAGCCCCCTTAAAAAAAACAAAAAGGGATTCGGTGCTTCTGAACTCCCTAGATTTCTCTAGATACTGGAGAACGCACCTTCTGACATCTAAACAATGATACCTCTCCTGATCTACCCCCACCGGGTCAGGAAAAAATGAGGGAAGGACAATGTCCTGTTCCCTCTGGAAACTCCGAGCTACCTTCGGAATGAAGGACGGGTCTGGTCTGAAAACGATCCTGTCTGAAAAAATACGGAGATAGGGTGTTCTGATCGAGAGGGCCTCCATCTCACACACCCTCCTCGCCGTGGTAATCGCCACCAGAAAAGCAGTCTTAATGGTGAGCTCACCTATCGGACAGGACTCCAAGGGCTCGAACGGAGCCCTAGTCATCCCCCCGAGCACCTTGGCCAAATCCCACACTGGAAATGGTCTGGACCTCGGAGGCCTCTGCCTCACCAGAGCTTTGAAAAACCTACTCACCAACGCCTCCCTGGCCAGGGGCGTCTCCAAGAACACACTGAGGGCCGAGACCTGGCCCTTGAGCGTGCTGACAGACAATCCCTTGTCCGCTCCCGCCTGCAGGAATTCCAACACAGAAACCAAACTATGGGTTGCCACAGCTGTCCGGTCACACCAGGCTGTAAAGCAACCCCAGACCCTACCATAAATGGCCTGGGTCTCCTCCTTTCTACTGGCCAGTAATGTCGCCACCACCCTAGGCGAGAACCCCTTCTCTAAGAGGAGCTGCTGCTCAGAAACCAGGCCGTTAACCGCAATCTTCCTACGCTGGGGCAAAGAACCGGCCCCTGTGTTAACAAATCCACTCTTGGTGGCAGCTCCCAGGGTGGACGAGAGGCCAAACTCTTCAGGGTCGCAAACCACGCCCGCCGCGGCCAGAAGGGAGCTATCAGGATTAACGAGGTCCCCTCTGTCCTGAATTTCCTCAGGACCAGGGGGAGCAAAGGAACCGGGGGAAAGGCGTAACAAAGCCGGTAGTCCCACCTCTGACCTAATGCGTCCCCCGCTCTGGACCCGTCCCAGCGGGATAGAGAGAAGAAATTTGGGACCTTGTTGTTCCTTCCGGAGGCAAAAAGGTCCATATCCGGGGATCCCCACCTTCGCACAACCTCCTGAAAGACATCGGGTTCAAGGCCCATTCCGACTCCCTGAGCCGAGTCCTGCTCAGGAAGTCTGCCTTCTGGTTCAGCTCCCCCTTTAAGTGTATCGCAGACAGGGACGCCAAATTCAGCTCTGCCCAGGACAACAGTGTCGCCGCTAAGGCCCCGAGGGCCTTGCTCCGTGTCCCTCCCTGCCTGTTTATATAAGCCACTGCCGTGGCATTGTCCGTCAGGACACGCACGTGCTGGCCCGTGACCCCCGCCTGGAAGGAGTGCAGAGCCTCCCACACTGCCCTCAATTCCTTCCAATTCGAGGATTTGTCCTTCTGCCCTAAGGACCATTCCCCCTGAGTCACCCAATTTCCCAGGTGGGCTCCCCAGCCCCTGGCGCTGGCATCCGTAGTGACCTCCGCGGAAATCGGAAAGCACCACAACAGCCCCTGAGTCATGCTGGACGATCTCCTCCACCACCATAGAGACCTCTTCACACTGGGGGGCACCAAGACCCTGCGTTCTAGGGAGTGACACTTCCTGTCCCAAACCCTCAGGATCCACAACTGGAGGGGACGCATATGCAGACCTGCCCACTGAACCGCCGGAATGGACGCTGTCAGCAATCCAAGTACCGACATGGCCTGTCTTACGGACATCGACCTGCTCCCCTGCAGCAATCTGACTCCGGCCTCCAACTTGGTGACCTTTTCCAAAGTCAGGCTGGTCTTTTGGTCTACCGAGTCTAGAGTGTAGCCCAAGTAAATCACCTTCTGAGAAGGCACCAGGCAGGACTTCTCCAGATTCAAAATCCACCCCAAGCTTTCCAGATGGTTCCTCACTATAACCAGGTCTTGCCGTAAGTGAGCCTCTGAATCTGCGAAGAGCAGCAAATCGTCCAGATAGGCCACCACTGAAATCCCCCTCAAGCGGATAGAAATCAGTGCCTCCGACAGAACCTTGGTGAATACTCTTGGCGAGGAGGAAAGGCCGAATGGAAGAGCCCTGAACTGCCAGTGTCGAATTCCTTCCTCCCCCCCCACTGCCAACCTGAGAAACCTCTGAGAGGCTTCCGCCACGGGCACGTGTAGGTAGGCGTCCTTCAAGTCTATGGATGCCATGAATGCACCTGGTGGGATTAGGGACCTGATTGTAAAAATGGAATCCATGCGGAACCTCCGGTAACGTACTGACTTGTTCAAGGGTTTCAGGTTCAAAATCAGTCTGAACGCCCCAGACGGCTTTTGAACCACAAACACATGGGAATAAACTCCCTTCCCTCGCTCCGCTACCGGAACCCTGGAGATGACCCCCTGGGACTCCAGAATCTCCAAAGCGCCCACCAGAGCCGCGTCCTTCGTCGGATCCCTTGGACGGGTCGTCACTAGAAAAGTCTCGGGTGGCGGTCTCAGAAATTCTAACCGGTAACCCCTTCGGATGACATCCAAAATGAAGGGGCTGGTGACCACGGCTTCCCACTGTGGGAGGAATGCCGCCAATCTTCCCCCCACAGGAGGAACCAAGTCACCTTGGTTTTTGGGGCTGCTCAGGAGGGCGAAAAATCGCTCCCCCTCTTCCCCTACCTCTCTGTCCAGCCGACCTACCCTGACCAGGCGGTCGCAGGCTCAGCCTCTTTGCCGGGCGGGCCTTCCGTGTCCCCCCCTCCTGCATTTTCCTCTTGAGGGGGAAGGACTTTTTCCTATCAGCTGTCCGGTCCAATAATTCCTCCAACCCCGGGCCGAACAGACAGTCTCCTGTGAGGGGGATGCCGCATAACCTAACTTTTGAAGTGATGTCCCCCTGCCATGTCTTTAGCCACAGCGCCCTTCTGGCTGAATTGGTCAGGGCAGCAGACCTGGCCCCCAATCTCACCGACTCTGCGGAAGCATCCGCAATATACCCCACTCCTTGCAAAAGGGTCTCAAAAGAGGCCAAGATTTTTTCCTTGGGAGAGTCTGCCACAATATGGGCCTGTAATTGCGTAAGCCAATACTCTAAGTTCCTGGCTACCACTGTCGTAGCCATGGCCGGTTTCAGGTTGTACAGGGTCGAGTCCCAGGCCTTCCTAAGGAGAGACTCTGCCCTTCTGTCCAATAAGTCCGGTAAGACCCCCATGTCCTCAAACGCTAGGTCAGTTCTCCTGGTTGTTTGGGAAAAGGCCGCGTCTAGCCTGGGGCTCTTGTTCCAGACCGCCTCCGGGTCTTCCGAAAACGGAAACCTCCTCCTCAATGCTTTTGAGAAGAACGGTTTCCTTTCCGGGTCTTGCCACTCCTTCTTAATCGTGTCTACTAAAATGTCATGCACAGGAAACATTCTGTGCTGGTGCTCCTCCAATCCCTGATACATTTGGTCGTGGAGAGATAAGGCCTTAACCTCCTCCTTAATGTCCAGGGTTTCGTATATAGCCCCCAGGAGCTCATCAACCTCCTCTAGGGTCAACTTATACCGTGAGGGGCCCCTCCCTTCCTCCGAGGGACCCTCACCCGCTGATTCCTCCTCAGACTGGGAGTCCCCCACTGGTTCCTCCCCAGTCATAAGGGGTTCCCGACGACTCACCGAAGCCACCTGGGGGGGGGGAAGTGTAGGTAATGGGAGGGCAAACCTCTCCATGAGGGACTTGAAGGAGTCGAAGGTGGTAGCCAACTCCTTCACTGACCTAGCTAGGTCCCCCTGTTCCGGCTTCTCCTCCCTCACCAACCCCTGTATACATGGGCCACAAAGAACCTTTCGCCAAGATTCTTTTAAAACTTCCTTACAGGAAGGGCATCTCCGCTTGGGCTCCTGGTGCCTAAGTTTAGCTCGGGCCTTGCCCTGCAAGACACAAAAGAAAAAGGGGGGAGGAGGGAAACCCAATCAGTCCAACACTAAACACCCCCCCCCCCCTGCTTCCCGGCAGAGCAGCAAGGGCCTGAAAAACCGCAGACCCCTTGCCCTACCTTCTGCTAGGGGCCCACAGGTAGGGGAGGCCTCCACTGAGGCACCTTACCTGTGACTGGCTGGTTCTGGCATCTCCTGGTCCCGGTGCCTCCGACATCCCGTACCGGAGGGTGGTCGCCTGGTGCAGGTCTGTCCCCCAGACCGCTGTGCACTGCACCGCCACATTCGAATTTCGCGCCGCCGTGGTGTGAAGGCCGCGACCGGAAGCGGAAGTCGCGGCCCTGGGCGAAGCCCCGCCCCTTCCGCCGGAAACCGCCGTCTCCCGACGTCCGGCCCGGCAAAGCCCTCAGACCGCCAGCATGGGAAGGAGCGGAACTCCCCCCGATCCTCCCCAGACCTCACCACGGCCACCCCGACACCCCCCCTCGCCGGAGGGGGTCGGGGGGCGAAGAGCAGGTAAGTGCCCTGTCCCGTCCCCCGGGATGCACTCTCACTGCTGGCAGCCTGCCCTGGGAGGATATGCAGCCGGACACTCCGGCCTTCACTCCCGGCTGCGTCGGGCCTCACAGCCGGCTATCCGGCCCTCGGCTCCCCTATCGTCCTCCTGCGCCTCCTCGTGTCTCCCCACCGGAGGAAACACCTGAACTGAGGTCAGAGGGGAGTGGAGCTTTTTTATTGTAGGTGGAGGTGTTTCCTCAGATGGGGAGGAGCCGAGGTCTCTCAGAGTGCTGGCCTGAAAGACGGTAGGGGAAAAATCCCAACCACGGCACCACCTGCCTGGAGTTTGCATGTTCTCCCTGTGCCTGCATGTGTTTCCTCTGGGTACTCCAGTTTCCTCCTACTCTGCAAAGACATGCTGGTAGGTTAATTGGATCCTGTCTAAAATGGCCCTAGTATGTGTATGTATGAATGTACGTTAGGGACCTTAGATTGTACGCCCCTTGAGGCCAACGTTAGGGACTGATGTGAATGTATAATATATATGTAAAGCGCGGAGTAAATTCATGGCGCTATATATATATATATATATATATATATATATATATATATATATATATATATATATATATATATATATATATATAAATAAATAAATTTGAGCCTCCCCACCCCCAGATACACAGACATTTTGGTTTTCTGGCTAAGTGCATCCTGAATTTTCGGATTCGGCACCAGAATTTTCATTTTGGTGCACCACCAGTGCAGATAGTTTCAGTTACGGTGCAGTTTTACATTCATGCATCTTAAAGCAGCAGCATTTCCATTTAGCAGGAGAGTTCACCACAGTATTTTATTTGGGATTTGTAGGACATTTCAGAAAATTTTAGTTTTTCACATATTTGGATACGTTATTATTTAATTTAATATACACTTAACGGCCACTTTGTTAGGTGCAACTGTTCAATTGCTTGGTAACACAAATTGCTAATCAGCCAATCATATGGCAGCAACTCAATGCATTTAGGCATCTAGATGCGGTGAAGACGACTTGCTGAAGTTCAAACTAAGCATGTGAATGGAGAAGAAAGGGAATTTAAGAGACTTTGAATGTAGCATAGTTGTTGGTGCCAGATGGGCTGGTCTGAGTATATCAAACTGCTGATCCACTGTGATTTTCACACACAACCATCTCTATGGTTTACAGAGAATGGTCCAAAAAAGAGAGAAAATATCCAGAGAGTGGCAGTTGTGTGGACAAAAATGCCTTGTTGATGTCAGAAGTCAGAGGAGAATGGGCTGACTGGTTCAAGATGATAGAAAGGCCAATATGGTAACTCATGCCAATATGGACCAAAATCTCTGAGGAAAGTTTCCAACACCTTTTTGAATCTATGCCATGGAGAATGAAGGCAGTTCTGAAGGCAAAAGGGGGTCCAACCTGATACTAGCAAGTTGTACCTAATAAAGTGGCCGGTGAGTGTGTGTACATCACATCCTTTTGGTATTGAATTTTTTGATCATTTAGGTCACTTAATTGTATGGTGATTGGTGGTTAAAGTAGAAGCAGATTGTAGCGGAATCAGCAGCGGCACCCCTTTTAATGCGGCACCTGGGGCACATGTCACCCCCTCCCCAGTTTTGGCCAATGCCAAACAGAACTTGCAGAAACTCTGCCTTGCGCACCCAGCTGAACTGAGCATTGCCACTAAAGCAGGCCATAGACGGGGCGAAAAGCGGGCATTTAAAAAAAAAAAAAAAAAAAAAAAAAACACGAAAAATCGGTCGTTCAATCGGCCGACGTTGCAGCCATTGGTAATAAAAAAAAAAAAAATAGGCTGATTTTCGTCCCATCTACGGCCGACAAATATAATAGTGGCATCCTTGCAGAGAGCTCTGCTATTATATTTGACATTTAAAAGTATAGCAAAGTTGCAACATTGTATCTATTTGAATCCATTTCGGATACAGATGTTTCTATTCGGATACAAATAGATCCAATGTTGCAACCGCAATACTTTTAAATGTCAAATATAATAGCGGAGCTCTCTGCAGGGACACTCCGCTATTATTTTTGACATTTAAAAGTATTGCGGTTGCAACATTGGATCTATTTGTATCCGAATAGAAACATCTGTATCCGAAATGGATACAAATAGATACAGATGTTCTTTTCCTTCTTCTTGCAGGTCACAGCTCATGCGCATTTTTTAAAAAAAATGCGCATAAAAAGATCGGTAAAAAGATCAGCCGGTTTGCCCATCATTGCCGTGAAAATCGGCTGATTGACAAAATCGGCCGTTTTTTTTCCAACATAACCGATTAAAAAAAGTGTCAAAATCACGAAAAACGGCCGACAAATTCACCCACTAACGATCCGAAAATCGGCCGATTATTCTTTCGGACAAATTTTCGACCCATCTATGGCCTGCATTAGTCTTCATTTACAAACCAATCGGAAAACACACTTACCCAAGAACGCCACCTGTCACAAAGACCACTATGAGATTCCCCAGGTCCAGTGTAAACGTGAAGACCAGCATCCCAATAAACGACAAGATGTACACAATAAGAGTCGTTTGTCTGTAAAGAAAGCCTACAGTTAAGGAAAGTTATACGCCAAGGTATTTTTTTTAAAATAGGATTTATTTTTGTATCCATTAAAGGCCAAGTTCACCTTTTGGAACAGATTATATGTTCCACCTGTATTTAGGGTGGAACATGTAACAAGATCCAGCTTCTGCCGCCATTTCCTGTGAAAGCAGTTAGGGTTCATCTCCCCGCAGCCGTTGTCACTTTTGAAAGAAAAAAAAAAAAGCGCCTGTGTAAGCTCCACCCACACAGCCACGTAATTTATTCACAGTTTTCCTGTGAATGAATGAACTACAAGTACCGTCAACCACTGCAGTTGATGGCTTGTAGTTGTGAATGAACTGTGACGGCGCTGAAGAGTGCTCTCATCATTCATTCACAAGCCCTGCAGCTTTCAAATAGACAGCCCGTCTGAAGGTATGAGCTGAGAGCTGAACAGCTTGTCTGCAGAAGGCGAACACTGCACCCCGATCCACAGATGAGGGGTGAAATGCTTTTCAGGCTCTTGAAGGAAAAAATAACACATGCACATTTATTTGCCTGCAAAAATATGTGCATTTACTATTTTTTTTCTCTAAAGGGGAACTTATCCTTTACCCCCGGTTCACATCTATGCGGGTGGTGCTGCTGCGGATCCTCACGAAAATCCGTGCAGCCGCACCACCCGCACAGTGAAATGCGGACCCGTGGGAGGGTGCCATTAGTTCGCACTGGAAAACGCAACTGTACTGGGAACCGAGGTTCCCCTGCGGGCTGCGTTTTCCAAAGAAGTGCAGGGATTTCTTCCCCGCGTGTCACAGGCACGGGAGTCCATTCAAATGAATGGGCTCTTGTGCCCATGCAAAACGCGGCCCGCATGGCCGCATAGATGTGAACCTAGGGTCAAGCTTTTGTTGTGAAGGTTTACATGTGCAAATGCCAAGCTGCCACCTTCCACAATAGCACACGTGTAAACAGCTTCAACATTAAGATAGCAAAACATTAAATAGAATAGGACAATGGCGTTAGAGTCAGACAAGACACAAGGGGTAGAGGTATGGTAGAGGGTGGAGCTGGATGGGGGAACAAGGAGGGATTGGGGTAAAGGTGGCTGGGGTGGGCACCAATGTCCTAGTATACAACAGACTTGTAATACAATTGTATATTTCATTAAATCTACTGGAACTACTTATCCAGGTGACTATTGTGTTTTAGATCAGAAGACTCAGGTGAGCTGTAAATACTCCTTAGAGGCTTTAAACTTTGTGCAGGAGGACCATATGCTTAGGTCAGCGGTCGTATGACTGCACTGTCCTTAGGTTAGCTCTTCCAAGAGTGTACTTTGTTCCATTAGATTTAAAGGGAGGTGTCTGCAGTTGTTTCTAATGTTGTGCTAGGTTAGATTTAGCACCATATATGAGATTGGGAAGTATGATCTGCATAGAACTGTGAAGCAATGAAGGCAGAAGTGTTTTTGCTTCTTTTTTTAAATGTTGATCCTCTCAGTGGATCTGTTTTTCCACTTCTTGCTGTCCAGTCTGCAGCAAAATCATGCAGCAATGTTGTCATTCTGTGCAAAGGGTAGTCTTAGCTAGCCATGTATTTATTTTTGAATCTACTTTTAGGAGGAACTTCACCCCCCTCTTTTTTTTTTATTAATCCCTTCAACTTTGACGAGTTGTCCTTCATAAACACACCCACATTTTTGCCGAATCTAGCATTACTTTGCAGTACCCGTCATTTTCCTACTGCCCACCTTTTCCTGTGCTGCCATCTTCCTCTTTTACATCATCTGGGAGCAGACTGTCTTTCTGGTTTTTGTAGCCAGCCCCCCTGATAACTGCATCAAAGTCTCCTAGGGGACGAGTAGTCCAGAAAAAGTGGGTCCAATTTTAAAACTTAAAAGCATAAAATAAAAGGTGAGCGCTATATTATAGAGCAGCTGGGACACCAAAACGGTACCAAAAACAACCTCTCAGAATCAAAGCATAAAATCAAGGTGCAGCGCTTGCATAAATATCATTAAATTGAGAAATTATCCAAGAATATGAATCATTTGTATATGTCAATCCAATAGTGTGAAATGGGATAAAAACTGTAAAAGTATAACAAATGATCACTCAACAAAGTAAAGATTTGTGCGTCAAGTGCCAAAACAGTCCACATATATTAAACAAATGTGAAGTCTAATAGTGAGAGATCAGATTTAGGAGTGATACCTTTCTTTATCATCTGGTGACAATCAAGTAATAAAATTGCACACTCACCAGATGTGCAATTTCATTGCGCATTTGATAACACAGAAGGTCAGTTGGAGCGTCTTATGGGGCCTCTATAACCTGGTATGGATTCCTCCCTGGATAGATCATAGATGGCAGCAACTTCCCTCTCCTTCTCATGAGACTCTGTCTCAGCTGATGCTGGACCTTGGACCGTTGTCACCCTCACCTCTCCACACGTGACAGAGTCTCATGAGAAGGAGAGGGAAGTTGCTGCCATCTATGATCAATCCAGGGAGGAATCCATACCAGGTTAAAATGACGCCCCATAAGACGCTCCAGCTGACCTTCTGAGATATTGTGTTATCAAATGTGCAATGAAATTGCGCATCTGGTGAGTGTGCAATTTTATTACTTGATTGTCAACAGAAGATAAAGAAAGGGATCACTCCTGAATCTGATATCTCACTATTAGACTTCACATTTGTTTAATATATGTGGACTTTTTTGGCACTTTTTGCACGAATCTTCACTTTGTTGAGCGATTGGTTATTTGTTATACTTTTACAGTTTTTTTATCCCATTTCACACTGTTGGATTGACATATACAAATGATTCATATTCTTGGATAATTTCTCAATTTAATGATATTTATGCAAGCGCTGCACCTTGATTTTATGCTTTGATTCTGGAAGGTTGTTTTTGGTACCGTTTTGGTGTCCCAGTTGCTCTATAATATAGCGCTCACTTCTTACTTTTATACAATTTTAAAACTGTCAGAAAAAAGGGGGCGGAGAGCTAAAGTTACAGTGAGCTCATTGAGGAGAGCTCTGAAATCTGATTGGAGTGAAGAGACACCCCCCCTTCACACAGCACACACAGAGCTGAGGAAGTCAATCTGCTTGAGCTCCCTCCCGTCACCATTTTAGTGTCTCTTGGTGTCAGGAAAAAACTTCTCAGAAATGATTCATACAGATAACAGAGGAAGGAGGCAGCACACAGAAATGACACTTCGTACTCTAGATAGAGACAAATACACACTATAGGGGAATATGCTTTGTTCATATTTCATGTCAGAGGTTTACAACCACTCTTGGTAGGGGACAAACAAATTAAAGACAAACTCCAGTTGCTGCTTTTTTGCAGCTACAGCAACAGGTTTTTTTTTTGGAAAAAAAAAGTTTAAATCATAGGAATAAAAGCTGACCACTGAAAACACCCCAGGCAGGGTTATATAGTTAACCCTGGTTTCCCCTAACCCCTGTAACTGTCAACCATGTCATCACTGCATGTAAAGCTGAAGCAAAATATAAATACGATCTACTATCATTGCAGGTATACAGGTATTACATCTATACAGTTACCAGAACACAATACGTTTGCTTCAGTGATCCTTTAAAGTTTATAACAAACAGTCTTAAGAAAGACACCATTGGTGTTGAATTACTGTATTTACAATCAGGTATCTACTCATTGGGGACAATTTACTAAAACTGGAGCACTCAGAATCTAGTGCAGCTATGCATGGTAGCCAATCAGCTTCTAACTTCAGTTTGTTCAATTAAGCTTTGACAATAAAACCTGGAAGCTGATTGGTTTCTATGCAGAGCTGCACCAGATTTTGCACTCTCCAGTTTTAGTTAATAAACCCCACTGCATGTGGGCAGAGAATGGAGGTAAAAGTGTACATGGACCACAGTGGTGGAAACAGGTTAGAGGTTGTGTTTACCTACTTGTAAGTTTTAGTATAATCCAGCCACACTCCACAGATGACAGAGCCAACCATTCCAGCTATGACCAGGGTGAGCCCAATCCGTCCTGCGTTTACTTCTTCCCCCTGTCAGCAATATCACGCAGACAGATTAGTGCCTGTGTCAGTCTCATTCATCATCAGGCTAAGACCAGCATATCCAGACTTAAAAGTGACACTAAAAGATATCGTTCCAAATATAATCCATACACATCTCCGACTTGCTGTTAGCCCTGTAATTATTTTTCATGAAATCTGTCTATTGTTGAGCACACATTGCCCAATTTTAACACAGGACTGATAATTGTCATAATACTTCATTCTATCTATGTATCTACAAATACATACAGTGAAGGAAATAAGTATTTGATCCCCTGCTGATTTTGAATGTTTGCCCACTCACAAAGAAATGATCAGTCTAAAAATCGATTGGTAGGTGTATTGTAACATTGAGAGACAGAATAGCAACAAAAAATTCAAAAGAAATGCATGTCTAACAAATTATGCAGAAATAAGGGAAATTAAGGAAATAAGTATTTGATCCCCTATCATTCGGCAGGATTTCTGGCTACCAGGTGTCTTTCATACAGGTAACAAGCTGAGATTAGAAGCAGTCTCCTAAAGGGAGTGCTGATAATCTCATTGTGTTACCTGTATAAAAGACACCTATCCACAGGAGCATACATTTCCTTCACTGTATCTATATAACATCACAGCTGTCCTCTCCTATCTTCTCCCACCCATGGTTTTTGCTCCCCATCTTCATCCTTATCAGTTCACGGTACAGTGCTACAGTGGGCACTATTTTTTATATTTCTAAGCAGTACTGAAATGGGAGGTCAGCCAGGACTCCTGGAAACTGTAGTTCAAGATTTAGTGCTTAAATCAGGGGAATGCGTAGTGAGCAACCATACACAAGCACCATGTGCGAAGGATGGGAGGTTCATATTCTTTGTTTTTAATTTACCTTTTCATTTTGTTTTTCAGAGACTGGGCTCAGATATTTCAAGTTTTTTCTACACTCACTGAGGTTCTTCTTTAGTATATTGTGCATAAATGCAGGATTCAGTATAAAAAAGTAACAACCAATAACATCATAAATACCACAAGCAATAACAGCTAGAACAAGTACAAAAACAGTTCTAGCATTACAGGAGTATAGTAATAATGAGACTAACAGGGCAGGAACAGACAACAAATTATTCTAAACATCTGTTTTGGAAGATCAATCTGCACAACAGTTTAAAGGTTCAGTCTACCCAACAGTGATATTTCAGTTAAAGCAGAGCTCCAGGAATGATTTAGACCAGTGTTTCTCAACCTTTTTTCAGTCAAGGCACCCTTTAAAATTATGGACAGTCCTGAGGCACCCCATTCGAAAATGTGAAAAACTATTCTAATAGTTTTATATAACACAGCAACATCCACACATGTAGGACACCCAATATTAGAGGGGATTTATTCTTCCAAAGCAAATACAAACTAGTACTGAGTAGTATTTCAGTGGTTCTTTTCTCCCTCTGTTTTTCTCCCTCACTCAGCTAATGTGCCAAGGCACCTCTGAAGAAACCTCAAGGCACCCTGGTTGAGAAAGGCTGATATAGACTGCATTCTTGCACTGGTCTATATGGGCACCATGTACATTGCTGTGAAAAATGATTTTCCCCTTCCTGATTTTTTATCTTTCTGCATATTTGTCACACTTAAATGATTCAGATCAAACAAATTTTATTACACAAAGATAATCAGTGTAAATACAAAATGTAGTTTTTAAATGTTGATTTCATTTACTAAGGGAAAAAAAAGCAATCCAAACCAGCCTGGCCCTATGTGAAAAAGTAACTGGCCCCTAAACCTAATACCTGGTTGTGCTACTATTGGTGGCAACAACTGCAATCAGGCATTTGCGTTAACTGGCAATGAGTCTTTCACATCGCTGTGGAGGAATTTTGCCCCACTCTTCTTTACAGAATTGTTTTAATTCAGCCACATTGGAGGGTTTTCCAGCATGAATGGCCCGTTTAGGGTCATGCCACAGCATCTCAATCAGATTTATGTCTGGACTTTGACTAGGCCACTCCAAACCTTAATTTGGTTTTTTTGAGCCATTCAGAGGTGGATTTGCAGGTGTGTTTCAGATCATTGTCCTGCTGCATAACCCAAGTGCTCTTGAGCTTGAGGTCAGGAACTAATGGCTGGACATTCTCCTTCAGGATTTTCTCGTAGAGCGCAGAATCCATGGTTCCATCAACTATGACAAGTTGTGCAGTTCCTGAAGTTGCAAAGCAGCCCCAGACCTGCACACTACCACCACCATGTTTGACTGTTGGTAGGATTTTTTTTCTGAATGCTGTGTTAGTTTTATTCCAGATATAATGGAATGTACACTTTACAAACAGTTGAACTTTTGTCTCATCAGTGCACAGAATATTTGCTCAAATGTCTTGGGGATAATCAAGATGCTTTTTGGCAAATGTGAGACGAGCCTTATGGTGTTCGTTTTGGTCAGCAGTGGCTTTTGCCTTGGAGCTCTCCCATGGATGCCATTTTTGCCCAGTCTCTTTCTTATTGTTGAATTATGAACACTGACCTTAACTGAGGCAAGTGAGGCCTGGAGTTCTGTAGATGCCAGGCTATGGGTTTGGAGTGGATAGACAGCATAACTACTGTCACACAGGGAATTGCTAATCTCCTCCTTTTCGTGCCAGAGGGACTTTGACTGTTGGGAACCGTTTCTTGGACCATATAAGTACTTTGTTTGACTTGTTTCCTGCTACGGATTGTTAAACTGTGTCTAATTGGTAGACATCAATATCCTTTGATTGAGAGATCCTTTTTGCTCCTGTGGACGTAATGCTCATGTTCTTTCCACGGGCCTCCTGCAAAGTCATTGATCTCACTTTGGAGCACGATACTTTGTCTCCCTGAAGAAGTGGCTGTGTCCTGTGAAACGCGTCGCAAAACTAAGCAAAGTATCAGCTCGCAATAACGTTGCCAATCATGATATTTATTCTATCAAATGCCTGATTATGCAGTGATGTATACCAATTGTGCTGGTTAATAACATTTCAAGTTTAAGATGAATGTATCTAGTGCTCAATTTTCATTACCACAACGGTGGTTTGAATTTTATTAGTAAAGTTGTATTTGTTATACATATATTTGACTTGAATTTTGTGGTGTGGTACCTTAAAACCCCATTCGTTTTTCAGTTAGGGATTTATGTTAAATAAAAAAAAAATAAAACAGATCTGTAATTACAAAATAAGGAAATTCTTTGTTTAGACTGGAGTTCTTCTTTAAATAACCCTGACACACGACACAGATGGGCATACATATGACAGTGATGCAGAGAAGACTGACCTCGTAATGAGTTGTGATCATTTGGTTTAGCAGCGTGGACACAGAATAGAAGGAGCCGGTCATGATCCCTGCAATAAAAGAACAATTTCTTATCTTATGCCTGAATAAATATTTTGCCATGATAAGCCAAGGCTGATGAAGAGGAACTGCAGGTGACACTGCAAATACCGAGAACATGATTCACTGGAGATGAAGGACCAGATCCTCACAAATTTCTTCCTCTTACAGGGAGATTACAGGATGGCATTTCACAGAAATCATGTACAAACCTGCAGTTTCTATCCATGGATTATAGAATGATACAGAAACTCTGAAATACAACAATGCGGCTGCCTGATGACTAGTGTTAGGCCTATTTGTTCTCTCTTGTCTGTGTTACATGTTTATTGAATCTAGTTTATTGCAAGACATTTTGCTGTGATCAACCCATGATTACCTTCTATCTCATTTCACTCTACCCCCCATCTCACTTACTTCCCCTCCATGTTCTCTCCTATATACTGAAAGGAAAATCTATTAAGTTGTGAAAATTAGTGATTGTGGATCTCTGTGGCCACACAATCTTATACACATATAAAGTACGTTATACGTCCAACGTCATAATTTGCTACTACGTACACAATCATCACAAAAATAAAGGGTTAAAGTGGTTGTAAACCATTACATATACCCAGTGAAGTGACTGGTCTCAGGTGATACACAAAGATGAAACAAATCCTATGTACGTTGTACCTGTTTATCTGAAATATGCTCTTCTCTACACCAGTTAAGAGTCCAGAATTTATAAAGCTTGTCTGAGTTCAGAAAAAAAAAAAAAAAAAAGGGAGGCAGAGCTGAAATTACACATTGCAGAGGTCAGTGAGGAGAGCTCTGAGAGCTGATTGGATGGAAGGGACACAACCCCTCCACATAGCACACAGGAACAGAGCTGAGGCTGTCAATCTGCTGGAGATCCCTCCATCACCTTTTTTCTCTTGGTGCACAAACTTGTCAGAAGTGATCCATGCTAATAGCCGAGGAATGACACAGCAGACAGAAATTACACTTAATGCTCTTAATTGAGACAAGCACGTCCTATAGAGGGATATTGTTTTGTTCATAATTCATGTCTGAGGCTTACAACCATTTTAATTGACCCATCAATGTCTAGATGATCAGGCCAATAACAGTGTGTGCCAACCTTGTGAAGACTTACAGGAAACGTTTGACCTCTGTCATTGCCAAGAAAGGATATATAACAAAGTATTGAGATGAACTTTTGATATTGACCAAATACTTATTTTTCCACCATAATTTGCAAATAAATTCTTTCCAAATCAGCCAATGTGATTGTCTGGATTTTTTTTCTCATTTTGTCTCTCATAGTTGAGGTCTACCTATGATGCCAATTACAGGCCTCTCTCATCTTTTTAAGTAGGAGAACTTGCACAATTGGTGGCTGACTAAATACTTTTTTGCCCCACTGTACATATATATTTATTTTTAATTTTTTTTTTATAAAGTTTTAAAAAAGCCTGCTGTTATTATAGGCTTACAAATATGCAAACATGTAAAAAAAAAAGTTTAAATCTGTAATTGTATCTGACAATTACAGTATAAAATAGATGGCACTGCAGAGGCTACTGCAATCTGATGGGTGGGACTTAATTGGTGAGGTCATTACACTTGTCAATTGTAGGACATGAGGCACTACATGTCTATCTCTCAACCCATTTTGTAAGCACTTATTTTACCAAAAGGATGTAGTTATTGTGGTTCTACACTATGTGGTAGGCCTCTGTTCTTTCATGTGATCTGAGGAATATGTGAAATGGATTGTGGTTTGTTGGCTGCTCTGGTAAGATGCTGTGATACTTGTGGTATGGGATACTGGAGGGAGGAAGACCCCAGTCTGTTTTTATGTCACTTTGAGGAAAGAATTTTACGGACTTTTCGCCACTTTAATTGCTCACTTTCTTGTTTATATTTATGCATGAGCATTTGTGTCACTTTTTGTATTCATGACAGATTTATGTATGATAATTTTTCCACTCATTGTTTTATATATTTATTTATAGTTGACACAGTCACACGTTGTTTGGAAGCACACCTACTACTTTTCCAGCCTAAGCCTTGGTTCACACTGCTGTGACCCTATTGTCGTGGGATTTCCAGTGTGACTATGAAGTATGACTTGATGCAACTACAGACTCTATGGGAATCAAGTTACCATAAATTTGCATCAACTTGTGCAGGAACCTTTTTAAAAGTTGCTGCACCTTGAGTCGCATTGATTGGAATGGCAGTTATTGAAATGAATGGGTTTTCACTTGCCAAGTAGCATCAGTGTGAACCGGAGCTAATGGTGGCAGTGCTCATCTGCAGGCTGAAAGCCTATATTGTCAATGACAATGTAATCGGACATGCCCAGAAGTGTTGGATTCTGAATACATTTGATTCAACAATTGATGGTAATAGAAAAACGGTTTCCAAAGTTGATTTTTATTAGCTTTGTTGGGCTGCAAGTATGTTTTCGGTTTTCTTTTTGCCTCCTAAAAATGTACACTTCAGTCAAATATGGAAAATATACATTAAAAGCAAAATTTTACTTTTTTTTATTTTTAATGAAAACACTCTGAAACTGCAAATTAAAAATAGAGCATGCATGCAGATTTACAAAACATTATGTATCTCCCAGCTGCTACGCAGACACAGTGCATATCTTGCTGTGTTCTGTGACCTCTTGGCTACAGCTC
This sequence comes from Staurois parvus, assembly GCF_062004578.1. Taxonomy (NCBI): domain Eukaryota; kingdom Metazoa; phylum Chordata; class Amphibia; order Anura; family Ranidae; genus Staurois; species Staurois parvus. Next base: position 1,787,864 of record NW_028317988.1, read on the forward strand.
TGCAAGCTTCACGGCCCAGAGGTCATACGCTTTCCTCACCTCCCTCTTAATATGTAATAATTCTCCTATATTTGTATAGGGGACACAGTCAATCACTGCACAGAACAATGTGGTTCCTCCCAGTCGTGTCCTGTGTTCTCCCTTCTCATTTTTGACAGACATTTTTTAAAGCAAGTAAACACAACTCAAAAAAGGAGAGAGAAAGGACTGAGATAATTTGCCAGTTCCAGGCAAATATAAAATAAAATAATTTCTACAAATGGAATGAGTACACCACTGCCTTAGATAGTAGCACCTGAATATCACCTCTCACTACTGCTGAGGAACAGATTAGGCAAGATGTTCTATGGATAATATCAAATATGAGTACTACAAAAGGTAACAGTTCCTAACCCTGGTGCTCCTTGTGGTAAAGCTTTGTGAATTGAGACTATCTATCTATCGAGCTAATAATTATCTCCCTTCCCCATTTGACTCAAGAGCTTTCAACCCGAAATGTCAGATAAAAAGGAGTCTATTGATATGAGTCTCCTACTATTCTGCTGGAATGTCCAGATCTCACCTAATGCACGGGTGTCAAGCTGGTGGCCCTCCAGCTGTTGCCAAACTACAAAGTCCCATGAAGCATTGCAAGATTGACAGTTAGAAGCATGAGTCCCAAAGACAGAGGCATGATGGGACTTGTAGTTTGGCAACAGCTGGAGGGCCACCAGTTTGATACCCCTGACCTAATGTGTTTGGGCATATTTATGTGCATTCAGCAGCAAACTGTAGTGATTGTCTACAGCAGACCATAAACCATTCCCAAAACATTTATCAGAAAGTGCATTCCAAAATGAAAGCTGAACTCTAAGTGGTTGCTAGGGGTTCACTACTATGCTGTATCTTTCAAGAAAAACACAAGCAGACCAAATCAACAATGAAGACTAATGTAAACACAACAGTTATACATAGAGAGTCCATGATAGAACTGCATCTTACCATAACTAATCAGAAGAAGAACAAAGGGAACATTTTTGAAGAGATTAATGATGGAGACCTTGTAGGAGTACTCTTCAGGTGAGCTGTCCCTCAGAACGGCTTGTGATTGGCTGGGGGGGATTTTCGGCTTCTCTTTAAACACTGAAATACAAAAAGCTAGTTAAACTATCGATGCTACAGTAGATATGTCTTACTGAGTATACAATCACATTCTTATTGCTTTGCTAACAATAGCCAGATTTAAAAGTGCTAGGAAGGACAGATAAACAGTATACGAAGAACTATACCATGTCTTTCCTAGAAATTGATGTTCAAGTTCTGTTCAGCTCTTGTCTCCTGCCGGGTGTCCAAGGCACTTAGTCATATGATCTCTGATGAAGGGGATGATCAGAGTTCAGATAAGATCATATTTCGCTTCAGAAACAGATGCTGGCCATGGGTCTGAAGGCTTAGGACAACCATTCTCAACTAGAGTTCCTGTAGAGGAGGGGATCAAACTTTCTAGTCAAAGGGCCAGTTTACTGCCCTTCAGACTTTAGGGGGCCGGATTGTGGCCACTGGCAGTAGAGAACGTCCCAAAGTCAGTAGGGAAAAACCAATGAGTCATCTTTGGTGTCAGTGGGAGCAATTGTGCCCAATCATTGGTGTCAGTGGGCCCCATTGTCGGTGTCATCTGAAGGAATTGTGCCCCATCAGTAGTGTAAGTGGGGGGAATGATGCCCCATTGTTGGCATCAGTGAATGAAATAGTGCCCCAGGGGCCAGATAAAAGGAAGAAAAGAGACACATCTGGCCCCCGGGACACAGTTTGGAGACCACTGCACAGAGGTTTCTAAGGAATCTCTGAGCTTTGATTGACCTCCCATTTAATGGTACTTGCATGGTTTCAAAGCCAAAGCCACTTGACAGAGTGATATCAGAGATATATTTGGCTGTCTGTAAGGATGGCATTCAGACCTCTACTGTAAGAAAGGGGGGCTTTAAACTTGCCATGAATATATGGGACATTGTTTCCATTGACCCCAATAGAGTGGTGGCAGCAAGGGCTCCTTGAGATCTGGAAATGATTTCCAGGGTTCCACTGGGGTGAAAAAGCTGAAAATGCCTGGCTCAAGCACATGGCCTGGAGCAGCATGTTCTCTAGAAAGTTTAGATATGACCATTAGTGCAAACAGTTTAACATAGCGTCGCGTTATCGAATCCAAGGGGCTTAAAACAGCTTGGCCAACTGCTATGTTCTACAAAAAGGCAGAACTTAATCTCTGGATTAAACTGGATTTAGATTCATAGACTGGGCACACCAACCCAATTTTAACTGCTTTACCTAGCTGTGGATAAAACCAAAGCTGATCATTTAAGACAGTTCACCTGTAAAGAAACTTTGAATCATACAAAAGGACAATAGCAGTGATTTTAGGAGAAATACATACACATAAAGACGTAAACTTCCACTACACTGAAAATGGTGTACACTTCTGGAGACCTCACTTACAAAATGATACTCAATAAGCTAGGAGAAGTCCAGAAATGGGCAACAAAAAAGGTGAAAAAGGTCTGAGGGATAAACCTGCAGGAACCTCATATGTACAATCTTGAAGAAAGAAGAGAAAGTGGGGACATGATTGCAACTTTTAAATACATTAACAGTGTGAACAAAATTTTAGAAGGAGAGTGTATTTTAGTGTAAAGCTAAAAACAAGAACACAGGAACATGACCTCAAACTAGGAGGAAAATTCAAACCAAACTGTACAAAGTATTATTTTACAGAATGAACAGACTTCCAGCAGAGGTAGTGAGTCAATTGTAAGTGAATCACAACATGCTTAGGACAAACATAGATCTCAAATCCAATAAAAAGTTAAAGAGGATTTTTACCTTCCACCTGGCTGTTTTTTGTTTTATTATATTCCTACCTTCCTGGCGTTGAGTTGTGCCAAGTTTACATACTCACCCACCTAGCGGATCCAGCACTGTCTGAGAGCCTCTTCTCTTCTGGCCGTACTTAGTCCTACGTCGCTATGATTCCCTGTGATGACATCGATAGGCTAACGGCTGTTCTGGGTTCAGCCAGCAAGCCTCCCGATGTTGTTCTGACAGGCTTGTCCTTTCCTCAATGAAAAGCAATGCCTCCAGGGACATGTGACATGCATATCCCAGGAGACAAAGGGAGGAGAGTGCACACAACAGCCCTATAGCTGCAGAGGATCAAAGGAGGAATAGTGTTTTGAAGGGGGTGAAGATCTGCAAAAAAAAAAAAATCTGAAGGGGCAGATTTGATGGACCTTTTTCTGTTGCCACTCTTCTAACTGCTGGCAGAACTGGTAGCCTCAAAAGGTTGAGATGCTCATGGCGTGTCTCAGCAGTTAAGTTCTAAAACTATCAAATTTGCTCCATAGTTGTCTAATGTATCAACACCTTGGAAAGCAATTATCTATCAATAAATCTATGAGAGAGAAGAAGAGAGAAGAGAGAAGAAGAAGAGAGAAGAAGAAGAAGAGAGAAGAAGAGAGAAGAAGAGAGAAGAGAGAAGAAGAGAGAAGAGAGAAGAAGAAGAAGAAGAGAGAAGAAGAAGAAGAGAGAAGAAGAGAGAAGAAGAGAGAAGAAGAAGAAGAGAGAAGAAGAAGAAGAAGAAGAGAGAAGAGAGAAGAGAGGAGAAGAGAGAAGAGGAGAGAAGAAGAGAGAAGAAGAAGAGAGAAGAGAGAGAAAGAAGAGAGAAGAGAGAAAAGAGAAAAGAGAGAAGAGAGAGAGAGAGGGAGAGAGGGAGAGAGGGAGAGAAAGAACACTATATAAAAAGGAAGACATAAGAAACTTGGGAGCTTCACGGAAATGTTTTCCATTCATTGATTTTTTGTAAGGGAACAATGGGTGTCCCTGAACATGTATGTACTTAGAATAGTTCTTGTCTAACCTGTTAGACTGTGACTTTATTCGCATTCCAGAGAGAGTGACTACTCTAAACAGGCAAAGTTGGGTTTCATTGTTATTTAGCGTTTTTTTCTTAGATAAAAGATTTCTTGAAATTGAACGGTTGTGAAAAGTCCCATTTTGGTATTGCCTTTGTTGCCTACCTGCTACATGTGCACTATCCATGCATTGCAAGACACGTATATGCATCTGCCAATCAAGAAAGAGTCCCAAGGTCTACACTCTGTCCAGTGCAATTTATCACTGAAGCACTGAAGAGAAAGACAGCCTAAAACAGACCCTCTCCCCATTCTGTGAAAGTGTATAAAACTTGCTTTACCAATTTTCATTAGCAAAGAACATCAAAGAAAAAGAAATGATGGCTCACAAATCCGTAACACTGTTAAAAATTGCACACACATTGAAGTAATCCAGATTTGCTAATTTAAAATAAAGAGAGATTAACCTGAATACACAGATTATTAAAAAAAATAAAAAAAATAAAAAAAAAAAAACTGTCAAGATTTCTCATGAGAAGAGTTTAAAAATACTACAAGACTTTTTGCTACATAGATCACTATGAGTTGGATACGGAGTTTATGTAACTGCACATAGCGGAGACAATAATGCAAACTCTACAGCCAGCAAAGTGAAATAAAAGAATATAATTTCTATGTCAGCAAGAATCAATTACAATTTCCCATAGACATGAGATGACCATGACTGGGTACAGCCAAATAAGAATCATTATATCTATGGCTAGCTGCCTTGAACAGATCCTTGAACAGTGACAGGCTGGGTTAGAGTGGATTGATTTTAAAAGGCACCACTTTGAAAGGATAGTGGTGGAAAGGATAGGATTGGTGCTCCAAACCAGCCTTTTTCAAACAGAGTGCACAGACACCCTGGGGTAACTTCAGGATTCTTCAGGGGTGCCTTGGCAAAATACTTACAAAATTGCCCAAAAATTGTATACAAGCCAGTAGGTGGATCAAGCTTGCCTTTTTGTTACACAAAGCCACAGGTTTTCATTGTGCGCCATTACAACCTTCCAGCCACTGGCATCCTAACAACCAATGACGTCACCAGTTGATAAGGAGAACGTTGAGCTTCTGCACAGCATCCTCGTTTGCCCTCTACCCTACTCCTAGCACTGGGGTCACTGAGGGAGAGAAGCTTAGGAAGAACAGAAACATTGGAATACTAGTCAGTACCAGTTTCCAATGGTATATTCGCTTTGAAAAAATAAAACACTTCCAACATTGTATGTCCTACACGTGTGGTTGCTGCTCTTTTGTAAAATTTTAGTATAGTTTTATATATTTTAAATTAGGGTGTCTTGAGATTGTCCATAATTTTAAAAGATGCCTTGACTGGAAAAAGGTTGAAAACCATACCACGATATATGTTCATGCAGTGATCATTTAAAATAAGAGTTGTTTGGTGGTTTGATCGAATGTTTAACCTGGACAAACAGTAGATTATGGATATTTCATTATATTTTAGCCACACTGGGCAAAATTCATTTTTCTACCACCCCTCCCCTCTCACCCTCCTCTAACCCATCCTGCCAGGCTTCATGATTTGCTTACTGTGAAAAAACAAAGTATAATCATTTATGTCCCTGTCTTAGTCCTACACCACCACAGTTTTCAGGAGGGGGTAACTTTAATCCTGAGCTGCAATGGCCCCGAGACTGCCAGTCCCCTCCACTTATGTCAACCTTCTCCCTGATGCGGAGGGGACTCTTGCGCTGGCCATTCAATGTGCACACCCAAAAAATTTGGACTCATACTGAAAGTAAAGAGAAAAGGAGACTCATCACATATCCACAACTACAGATGAGTAAAAGGGGGTTTTAGTGTGGTTGTCCCCTGGAACGTTTTATACTCTGCATTCAAAAATAAAAGTTTCTACAGTTTTATTCCCACCTTGTTGCCCACCCCACATGATTGATTAATTGGGTTTTAGATAGGGTTTGTGTTTTGATCAGCTGATCCACTCACAGATTCCCCTGCTGATCTCAGCAGAACGGGACGGAAGACAGGTCCATGTCCGCTCAGTTTCTGCAGAGTGGACACGAATAGACCCTATGGGTTGCTGCAAGTAAACGGACTCCCCTGTCCATTTACACCTGGCTTCCTCTGAAATGGTTTGCTCAAACAGAAAAGGACCTCCTCTAATAATTTTTTAATGGGCCTAATCAGACCAGGAGGAAGGCTAGTGTAGATAGAGACAAGTCTCTTTACACCCACCATTCCACTGGAATGCATGGACTATCCGATCAGGTCCGCCTGAAAAACTGAAAAGGTGGACCTGATGCCCATGTGAAAGAACACTTATCGGCAGGAGGGGTAGGAGGAGAAATAGTGAAGTCTCTGTGTCAGTCTATCTATAAATACTATGTATGAGAGAGAGAGAGAGAAAAAGAGTGTGTTATTTTATTACCTTGTGTTCATATTTATTAACAAATGCTTTTTCTGATTTTACATTTTCAGTCAAGGTGTAAAGTCCTCTTTATCCAATAATTTGGAGAGACTTTCTACCAAGTTATAATTACTAATCCTTCTCTGGACCTAGATTTGTGGTTTACCGAATCTGGTCAGTAGACACATACTCAAATCTGCAACACCTCTCCAATTACTCCGCTAGTTAATTAAGAGCTATTGGGCTGTTGGCTCTTATGGTCAATATCTGCTTCCATAGAAGTGTAAAAAAAGTTGAGTGGCTCTCTATTTTCACTTCTTCATATTGTTTTATTCCATTATAGCCAAAGTAGATGCATACATTCTGTTTCCACTTAACATACAAAGCCCCCAGACATGCTTCACCCCTAAGAGCTTGCTCACAGGGATTTCATAAAATAAAATATGAAGCATTTAAGATGGAGTGTGACTCTCAACCTTTTTTTTTTTTTACATTACGGATTCTGGCACTATTCTATTATAAGACTTGGTAAAACTAAACAGTCCTGTGCAGAAATGACAAGATTCCGGTGATGAAACCTACCTCTTTAAAGCCTTTGGGTTTCTTTCATAATGATACACAGCATTAACATATAAATCTAGTTAAAATGTATTTGTGGCTGGTTCTAACATACAACCAGCAAAACGTTTTCTTTTTCACTGAATCTGACCAGTTATATACAAACTGATGAACAGATTTACAGAAGCTTCATACAAATACATAAATTATCAGAAGTCAAGAGGCTGCTGGAATTTTCCATCCTCTAACAAAGACATCTAAGGGTCCATGTGGAAATTTCCACAGTTCCAGGATAAATGACTTCTGAGCATGAAGCTAAAAATGATATAACACTGTTATTGCTCCTTCAGTGTTGCTCTTTGGCGCACCCGTTATTAGGGAGTGATGGATGAAAACTACCGAATTTGACAGGAGTGTGCTGCCTGTAAAAATTAATTTCATCTGGCATTGTTACTGGTTAGAAGATAAAATCAAGCCTATGATTAGCTCTCATGGATTGCAACACCTTTCCTATCTTCCAGTTTGGAATAAAAATCTGCTTCACGATCAGGATTTATAGCAGGACTATTTCTGAAGACATGCAGATAATCTACCATTCATTCCGAACCGTATCACCCTTAATTCTACTGGCTTCTTTTGACATGGGAAGTTGCAATGTTAAAATGCGAAGTACAAAATGGTAAGAATGTAGAGACTGAAAAAAGCAGATAAAGTGGGAAAAAAATATCCTATCTCATTAAATAAAAGTTCAACTCCAGATTCATTTACCTGATTATAAAGGATGACAGCAAATTTGTAATCTTGCCTACCGATGTATGTTTTAAATGGAAGGGCTGGTGGCCATTGTGTTCTAGAGCACCATTTTAAAACAGAGCTCTGTTTACTACAATGCCTGTAACTGAGCTATCATTAGGCAGTGCTGATCACAGGCAAAATGTAAAGTGCCAATCAGAGGGATTCTGTGCCTTGGGAGCGCTGTGATAGCCAATCTTGTTACTGTTTACACCCAAGAGCCCTCCCCTTCCTCAATTTTAAGAGTAAGGGAAGTGCCCCCAAATATAAACCATACAAGTGTTCACACTTGTGATTGGCTGTTACGGCAATCACAAGGCACAGAGTCAGTACAGAGGAGTAAAGAAGGAAGGAAGTAATGACAGGGAACAGGATTGAGTCACGAGCGCTGTAGTGAGTGTGCGGGGAACAGGAGACTGTTATACCATTTGCTGTTTCATGCTGTTATACTGGTGTCGGTGAAGACACCCTTTTTGTGAGTGTAAATCTTTATTAAATTGTTGGATACTTTTATAAAAAAACTGGCTGCACCATGATTTTCTCTTTCATTCCCAAACATGACCTCGGTGGAGAGATATAAAAAGAGAGAGTGATATAATGCTCCTGGAACCATTATATTGAGTGGTGGATACCTACCTTATGGATGATTGTGTAGCTATTGATCATCACACCTGAGAAGTTGATTTATTGCATCTGCTCCCAGAGCAAAAAGCGTTTTTTGCTGATCTAGAGATTGATCAGCATGGAGCTCTGGTGAGTTACCCAACTTTACTTTGGTGGTGGATTTTGGCACAATTTCTTTGAGAGCACTTGAATTTGAAAAGGATTTGTTTGGACATTTGAAGAAATTCAAAATTGGACAATTTTTATATTCACAAATTTATTTATTTAAAATTACTTATGCACTAAAAAATAGTTTTGCACATAATTTTGATATTTTTTTATATTAATTGAGAATAGATATATATATCTTTTGCACTAATGTTTCTACACTAAATTAGGAATAGTTTGTGGTTTTAGCGCATTCCTTTATTTAAATGACAGGGAACAGCAGGGGATTTTAATGAATATGATAGTGGGAGTGTTTTTAACCCTTTCACCCTCCTCTGAGTGTGATCTGTACATCTTATTTCCATCTTGTCTCTGACCTGTATATAAACGCCTTCATCTTATTTATCCTGTGCACTAAACCTCTCCTCTCCATCCATGACCTGTACATTAACCCCTTCACCACCTCCTCCCTTTTTGTATGAAATGCACATTAAAGAAGGATTCCAGCCTAAAACTATGTTTGAAAATGCCGTCCCCTCCTGCCACTTATCCTGCCTAACACACACACATACATATATATATATATATATATATATATATATATATAATCTGTATTCTTACCTTTTCCTTTACTAAAGTCTGGTTTGATCATGTGATCCGCAGCAGTCTTCCCAATGGCTGAAACATGGGAGCCTATCAGTGACATCAACGCTCTTGGAATTCCCAGCCATTGTTGAGCACTCCCTCCTTTCCCTTGTAGCCACCTCTGACTGACACAGGGGATCACATGACCGGACCAGAGCAGACTAAAAAAAAAGGTAAATCTACAATCTTTTTTACACAGGTTACGCAGCATTCCACTTTATTGGTGCCCTGTATCTAGTGCACCAGTAACACATCCTATGTTTTCTTGTTCAATATTTTTATTAATTTTAAGCAACAGGTATAAATACAGCAAGTCGCTTCAGGTATAAACAATGAAAATGTGTAGATACACAGCTCTGCTTACTGAAGCATGCTACAACAAATAATAGAATGCAAAAGAAGGCTTGTCAGCCTTGTAAACATTTGTAAAGAGAGCAAAAACAAACATGGTATCAGATCATGTTACACAGTTACATAGTTAGTCAGAAAAAATAAAAGAACTCTTGGTCCCATCAAGAGTAAGGTCAATAAGCACTGTATATAGTAGAGGCAGAGAGAAGAAAGAAAGGAGAGAAGAAGGGAAGGAGCAGAGTGGGGGCAAGGGTGTGGGAAGAAATGGTCGGGGGTGACCTAAGTCCAGAGACTTAAGTCACTTGCTCCAAAAGTTACAGTTCAAGGCGGCATCAGCCAAAGTCCCTTGAAAGAAAATGAGAGACACCGTGGGTCTCCCACTTTGTGAAATTTTGCCATGGTTCCATGCATTTTAGCCATAAGCTTTTAGTTGACTAGGACCCATTGCGTGTGAGACTTAATTTCGGGTATCAATAACGTATCAGACAACCAAGCCTTTGCCATCATCTGCTTTGTGGCTGTCAAGACATGGTTATCAAGGTGTGTTGCCGACAGGTGATCTCTGGCAGGTGTAGATTAAGAGCTTCTTGCAAAAACATAGGGATTGGTTTCTATAATTTAGAAGATATTGTAAACATAGACAGAAGTCCAAAAGGTTTGTGCCACTGGGCAGGTCAACCATATATGGAAATATGGTCCCCATACCTGGACAGCCACGAAAACAGATCTGGGGACTGGTTGAAAAGGCACGGCTAGTCTGGATGGCACCAAGCGCCAGTGGAAGAGAACTTTGTCATTGGTCTGGACCACCGATACAGTTCTGGAGCTAGACTTGGTAGTATCCCAGATTTGAATCCAATATTTAAAGTCTAATTGCATACCCAAGTCCCTCTCCCAGGAGAGCACATAAAGTTCCAGGTTTTAACTACTGTACCTCGATCAGCATGTTTCTTCAACTTCCAAAGTTTGTGGCAAAAAAAGGGGGATCACCTTGGAGTGTCTACTTTCCAAAAAGGGACCATTTTGGGGGTGTTCATATTGTTCTGTTATTTATATTTGTTATGATTTGTAACAAAGTATAGAAAACTTTTTTCTTTAATACAGTAAAAAAAAATACATAAAATTGATTTGGATACAGTGTTGCATGACTGAGTACATCAGTCAAACTATCACAGCACTGAAACCTGAAACATGGCCTAGTAATGCAGGGGTATATACAGGCTAGTACTAGTGGTTAAAGCGGCTATCAGCAAATTAGATTCCACTGGATTTTCTTATGTATATAATGTGCTCCTAGATTGTAAGCTCCAAGGATCAGGGCCCTCCTTTCCCACTTGTATTGAACTGTATTGTTGCTGTATTGTCTCCCATTATATTGTAAAGCGCTGAGCAAACTGTTGGCGCTATATAAATCCTGTATAATAATAATAATGTATTTATACAGTTCCGGCACATTATGCAGCATAAAGAGTGCATGGAACTGTTCACACCCGTAACACACTAGGGCCAATTTTGGGTAAAAGCCAATTAACCTGCCAGTACATTTTGACCGAGGGAGGAAACCCAAACACAGGAAAACTGTGCAAACCCCATGTACACATAGCTCAAAACAGCTATACAAATAGCCAGAATTGTCTGAGTCAATAATTCCTCCTGAATAAATGCTGCACTCTTTGTTTCTGAAGTTTAGTAAATACACCCTATAAAGCTTGTTTTATTTATTATACACAAATAGGGACAATGTATAACGTGACAGTGTGCCATACATTTACAGTATAGGCCGCTTTTATCCACGAAAAAGGCACCCTGTCATCTGACCTCTGACACCATTCTGAGATCATGCAGGGCATTCACCTGCAATATACAACAGCTACAACAGCTTGCGTCATGCAGTGCGGTGTTTACATTGGACTTGTTACAAGTATAGCTGGCTGCCCTCATATAACTGAACATATTGCCTAACAGTGTCAACATGAAACAGCAAAATCTACAACTCCACAGCTCCAGGCGGAACTGATCCAGTAATCGTGTATTTTAGGCAAGTATGCAGAGCAGTGCCTAACCCTCAATTACATGTCAGGAGGCAGGTTCTGATGAAGGCAGGAGAACAACTCGTAAAATGCATCAACTAAGATGTTTACAAACCAATTGTTCATTTCTAAATACAGGTCACGGAGAATGTAACGTCTACTCACAAATGATTTATAAACTGTGTGGCAAAAACACATCTACACTCCCATGTGCAGCCATAGACACGCACTACCTTTAGTCTTTAATACACCTCCAGTGCCATGACAGTTAACAAGTGCAACTGTTGTCCCTTAATCCACAACTAAGCATGATTTGTATTTAAACTGGTCATACAGCCTCGTCACTTTATGAAAGGTATGGACCTGGAAAAAGCTCTCACGCTTCATAGAAACTTCCCATGCTATACTCTGTTAGCTGCTCAATGAGAAAGGGTGGAGTATCTAGCTGCTCGTCCCCAATATTAAATTCAACAAAAATGTACCCCCTTGGAACTTTAATGCAGCTGACAAAACATCACATAAAGTATTTATAAAAAAATTCATATAAGCTTTATTGTACAAAAATACATTAAAATATTCATGTCCTTTCAGCCCCAAATCCAATCGCTGTCCAAATCTTGTAGACTTCACTTCCGTAACATCTCCAAGATACGCCCGTTCTTAACCTCTGAAACTACTAAGCAACTTATTCACTCCCTTGTTATCTCTCGCCTTGACTATTGTAACTCCCTCCTCATTGGCCTACCTCATCGCAGGCTGTCCCCTCTTCAGTCTATCATGAATGCTGCTGCCAGACTCATCCACCTTGCTAGCCGTTCTGTATCAGCCACCCCTCTCTGCCAATCCCTCCACTGGCTTCCCATTGCCCAATGGATAAAATTAAAAAGATTAACAATAACATATAAAGCCATTTATAACTCTGCCCCCAAATTACATCACCGATCTTGTCTCCAAATATCACCCAAACCATACTCTCCGCTCCTCGCATGATCTCCTGCTCTCTAGCTCCAGGACTTCTCCAGAGCTTCCCCCATCCTCTGGAACTCAGACTATCGCCTACTCTGCTCACTTTTAGGCGATCTCTGAAAACCTCTCTTCAGGGAAGCCTATCCTGCCCTCAGCTAACGATGGAATCTTCTATTTCTCCCACCAGTCCATCCACCACAGTTACTACCTTTTGTACTACTAGCCCCTCCCTCTTAGATATTATGCTCCAAGGAGCAGAACCCTCCTTTTCCTCTTGTATTGAACTGTATTGTTGCTGTATTGTCTCCCGTTATGTTGTAAAGTGCTGAGCAAACTGTTGGCGCTATATAAATCCTGTATAATAATAATAATAATTACATACTAAAATCATATTGCTAACTCTGATATGCTGTTTTAGTGATATAGTACCTTAGAGGGTTAAAGCAACAAAACATTCCCAGAAAGCTCAGACGCGTTTCAGTCATTCCAATTTAAGATCTTCCTCAGGGACATGAAACAAAGGGGATCTAGAACATCAACTGAACAGCTAATATATACCAGAGCCATCCTAAAAAACAATGGCATTCAACACAGAATTGTACGTTCCGACAGATAGAGGTGTGAGCATTTTGATGGTACACGTGTGGTCACATGGACGTCTCAAAAATTTGGCAGCAAAAGAAGAGATCAGCCTGCTCTCATATATATCATTCTATAAAATTAGATGCAAGGGGGATGGGGGACAGGGAAACCCAGATATTCCCCTTCCATATTGGTAGGGGAAGAGATGGTATAATCTCCAATCAGTTTGAAATATCCTCAATCACTTTACCACTAACTCCGGAAGTGGGAAAAGCACAAACTCAGATCCCAGGGCAGATGTCAATAGACGCCCCTTCCACACACCCACCAAGCTTTTCCTAGTATTCCAGGGATTCCCACCTCCATCCAAACAAGTTGGCATGTTTTGGAATGATTGAATTGGGGCCTTCTAAGGCACTATATCACAAGAAACAGCACATCAGAGTTATCAATATGATTTTAGTATGTAATGCATCTTTTAACGTATTTTTGTACAATAAAGCATATATGAATTGTTATATAAATACTTGTGTGATGTTTTGTCAGCTGCATTAAAGTTCCAAGGGGGAAATTTTTTCCTGAATCTATGTTAGCTGCTCTGTCCAGCAATATTCGGAGACTGGCACAGACAAGGTCTACAAGGCCTTTTCTTTTAAATTTTCAGGTACTAGGATGTATGTTAGCAAAGCTGCATGAGAATACTAAAGTGAATTAAATGTAAAATTGATTTAACTCCTGCTGTACCCTCTGACCTAAACATGTGTGCGATTAAATTAATGTATCAATTTAATAAAATAAATTAAATAATCTTCTTAGATTGTAAGCTCCAAGGAGCAGGGCCCTCCTAACCCTCTTGTATTCAACTGTATTGTTACTGTATTGTCTCCCTTTATATTGTAAAGTGCTGAGCAAACTGTTGGCGCCATATAAATCCTGTATAATAATAATGTTGCTGATAACATCAGAATGTGTTCCCACGTTAATTAGACATAATTACTTGCGACAAGTGATGTTGCGCTGCCAAAATCTCATTACCTCATTTTATGTGAATCACTCGTATGTGCAAACATATATAAACAAACAATATGTAAATAAATATAACCATATATGTGATATAGACATAAACTGTGTGAATTGGTATTATTCCTTGTGCAAATAAATCAGTTCATAAAGTCCACATATTATTCTGTGCTTATCCAACACTGCAATTTCCACACCTGCTCCTTAATAACTTCACACAATAAAAGTGCCACCTCTGTGCTCACAGAACTCATGATACTTTCTCAATCCTTATACATATAATTCCATCCAGGTTCCACAAACTTTATCTGTCTCTTCCTCCTCCAAACCACTAGGAACTCTTTTCCTCTCTCTCCTGAAACCAGTGACCAGGTGTTAGGATGCCTTTAAGGCCTAAATATTGCCGTCAGATTTTGCCCATGTATGGAGACAAATTGCACTGCTTATGGTGTAGTGTAATAAAATAATCTCATATATATATCTATATATATATATATATATATATATATATCTATATCTATATATATCTATATATATCTATATATCTATCTATATCTATCTTTCCGTTTTACATTTTAAAAAAATGCTTGTATTACAGAGAAAATTCGATCAACACTTCATGACCTCACTTCCGGTTTGCGTCTGCTTCTCCATACACCTATCATACTGTGCCATCCCCTCTGCAACAATTCCCTACCCTGCTTACCATAAATGTATACAGTAATGACCCAACAGAATTAAAAGCTAAAAGCAAAATATAAGAGCCTGCTTGAAAAGCCTTGTCATTCTGAATTGTTCTTTAAAAAAAAAACAAAAAAAACACATTTAGTAAGGGAGAGAATTTGATTTTTTTGGTTTCTTTGTTTAGTTTTTTTTAATCTCTCGAAGAGCTTATTGACATTCATATAAATTATCCTCAATGGCACTTAAAGTTCAAGAGCAAAGACATTTCACAATCAGTGAAATGCCCCAGAACATTTGATAATGTATTATGATGAAATTCAGCCAATTGCATAAGACCACAGACAGTGGGATCTCATCCAGAGGGTGTGCACACTTATGCAAACACATTATTTTAGTTTTTTATGTTTACCAAGCCCCCCCCCCCCCCCCAACACTAAAAGATTTCAGTTTTTTCTTCAATTGAGTTGGACAGTTTATATGTCACATTAAAAAGGTGGAAAATGTTCTGAAACAATTGAACTTTGTCTCATTTTTTAACATCACAGAAACCTGGCATTTTACCAGGGGTGTGTAGACTTATTATATCCACTGTATATCATGCAAAAAAGGATAAAGGAAACTATTTTTTCTTCTAATATGGTGAAGGTGGCTTAAAACTGCCACTGGGATTTTACTACTGTCTCCTACCTCTACTGAATCCCCGTAAAGTAGATTTCCCCTACTTCCTGTGCTAATGACAAGTGTAAAAAGAATGAGAAGAGCATGGAAATCTCCTCTATGGGACACGGTCGGCATTTTAAACCTGAAAACAGTTCCAATTATGCTTAGCTTTATGCAAAACAAAAATAAAAGAACATTTTTTCTAGAGTTGAGTTTTAAAGTGAACCTGTCCCTGACCCATGGCTTACACTCCTATCATTATCATTCCCCTATCTCGCTGTTTGCATGTCACAGCCCAGAGCAAGCATAACATTTGTCTGCCTGTACACTACACAAGGTTAAAAGAGAAGTTCATCTTTGGGAACCCATTTTCAGGGTGGAACACAACTGCATAAGACCACAGACAGTGGGATCTCATCCAGCTTTAAGAGTTGAAGTATGTCACGGTTATGAGGCAGGACCTCACAAAAGACTGAATGGAGAAGTGGAGAATGTAAAAGCAACACTAATCCAATGATGCCTGCTGAGCACTGCACCCCTGATCAATAAGTCAAGGGTGCAATGCACAGGTTCTTTCAATGGTTTCCCTCAGTCTTAGGTCCGTATGGAGGCACAGACCTGTTATGGGGCCGAAGGAAGTGCATCTGGACTACAGAGTGGTGTGACATGCTGAAGGGGAATCGCTGCTGAGTTCTGCATAGTACCTCTGCTGAAGTGGCATACAGGACATGTAGGAATTCACTGTGAGCAATCCCAAACCTTGATGACACGGCTGTGCTTGTGCAGTCACAATTAATTTAAATGTACTGTACACAAAAATGCTGCAAGAAGCATCCCGCAATTCAGGGAGTGGGGGCAGCGGTTTGGGTTTTGGGAATGGCATATCTGGCCATGTTTCACATTACTTGGGTGTAACATGGTCTAAAACATGGACTAAGCCTTTAAAGGATAAGTTCACCTTTGGGAACATGTTACATGTTGAACCTGTTTTTAGGGTGGAACATGTAACAAATTCCCAATGTTGTAGCCACTGCCCAATCCTCCCCTCCCTGTGACAGCAGTACAGGGAAATGTTCCCCATGTGTGTGTGTGTGTGTGTGTGTGTGTATGTGTATATATATATATATATATATATATATATATACACATACACACATACACACACACTATATTGCCAAAAGTATCGGGACTCCCCTCCAAATCATTGGGTCAGGTGTTCCAATCACCTCCATGGTCACAGGTGTACAAAATCAAGCACCTAGGCATGCAGACTGCTTCTACAAACATTTGTGAAAGAATGGGGGTATATATATATATATATATATATATATATATATATATATATATATATATATATATATATATATATATATATATATATATATATATATAACACACACACATACAGAGCTCAGTGGCTAAGTGGTTAGCACTTCTGCCTGGCAATAATAGGGTTGCTGGTTGCAATCCCAGCCACGGCACCTCCTGCCTGGAGTTTGCATGTTCTCCCTGTGCCTGCGTGGGTTTCCTCCGTGTACTCTGGTTTCCTCCCACACCCCAAAGAGATGCTGGTAGGTGAATTGGCTCCTGTCTAAATTGGCCCTAGTATGTGTATGTATGAATGTGAGTTAGGGACCTTAGATTGTACGCCCCTTGAGGGTCAGGGACTGATGTGAATGTACAATATATATGTAAAGCGCTGCGTAAATTGATGGCGCTGTAGAAGTACCTGAAATAAATAAATAAGCACCTCAGGAAGGCCCTCTATTTAAATGGCATTAAAGCCTAATTAGGGGAAAAATGATCAGGTTCACTATTATAGGAAGAATAGATAGTGACACAAACCAACCTATTCCAATGGCTTCTCTGACATTGATACTTACTCCTGCCCCCGCCAACCTGTTTGCCTGCCGGGCTGGGGATTTGAAAGCCCAGATTTTCCCCTGTGAAGGTTCAGATCTGGCAAATGGCAGCATAGGTGCAAAGCAATGCATTGTTGCACAAAGGGGAGAAGGTCTAATGCTCCCCCATAACTAGAAGTGCCAGGTATTTCCAAGGGCTCTGGCAGGTGAAAGAAGTGACAGAGGAGCATGGAGGAGGAAGTATCATTGGAAACCAATCTTACAGATCATAACCCACTAATCTTACAGAAGTAAAGATGAATTTACTGGCCCAAACCCTATCTAATGATCCCCACTGTATCTTATATTGAATCTTCAATTGGTGCACTCCATTCCAACCTGAGGAGAGATCTCCCTTTTCTAATCCAAAGCAATGTTGTGATGTGCTAATGCTGACACGTGAACCTATTTAAATTAGAACTTCACTCTCTCACTCACCATTTTTAATCTTTTTGCTGCTAGCATTAGTAAATAGGAAAGTATACCATACTTACTAGTTTTAAAGTTTTTTTTCTAAGCTAAGCACACCCTCCTGCCTGCTTGCTTAAACTAAGGGCAGATGGATTCCAGGAAGCAAATGCTACATGAATCATCTGCCCTTACTCAAGGTGACCGTGGCTAGAAATGCTAGGGGGGTGTTTTTTAACAAAATAAATCATGGAGACATGGCTGGGTAGTTGAGTTTTCTTTGAATATTCAAAATAAATTAAATAGTGTTTTTGCTTTGTGGTGCTCAGATGCAGTGTATTTCTGCTTTAAGGGGGCCTTAGATGGATTGAATTCCGGAAGGTTCAGCTGGAACTGGCAACATTTTGATCAGTGTGTAGCCAAACGTCGGTCATTAGATCCACTTCTGTCAAATGAACGAGTTGGAAAACTTGTTGCCTGGCAGCTGCAGCCACTGATCAGTGTATTCTGACAACACCAAAACCTGTTGTGAGAATACAATGTCCCTACGAGTGGGAATCCATCTCGTTTGTGTGGAAGGAGGAATCTGGTTTTTTGTTCAACCTGTTGGCTGGATAAAGAAAAAATGAATCTTCTATGGCCAAGCTTTGGTTTTTATTTTGATGGTAGGTCCACTTTAAAAGAGAAGTAGCGCCAACACTCTTCTGGTCTTACTTATCCAATGGATCACCGGAGGGCACTTAGTTGTAGACTGCTGTGACCCATATTTAGCCAACAGTGGGCTAAAACCCGCTGTCAGCTGATGTCACAGAGCAGTTCCAGACTCTGGAGGGATCCTGACTTTATTGTCAGGATCCACCCAGATGCCTGACCGGCAGCTAGCTCAGCCTCTCAGTGCTTCACTGACAGCCTGAGCCAGCCGCTCCTACCTCCCGAAGAGCCTGGAGCTCCAGTGAGCACAGAGCCGGTGACTGACAGTCACTACTCTCTGTTCACTGAAAACTGAGAACTTAGCGATCAGCAGTCTTTGATCGTTCAGTTCCTGGTCTTCCAGCCAGCATCGGACTGTTGCTGTATCCACATAGAGGAGTATGAATATTTATTTTTTGAAATCCCACGCTTCTCTTTCAAATATTGAAACCAGAAAAAGACACTCTGTAATTACTCCAATGGGATATTGTGTATATATTTTCTTCAGAATGGAATAAAAATGGTTTAGAAGTTTTTATAGCAAATGAAATCCTTTTGCTTTATTATGCAACTTGTTTTGTAGCCTGCAGTGCTAAGAAAATTTATGAGTGGTTAGTCATCTCATGAAAGGATTAGACTCGCATATTCTCCGGCAACATCTCAGTTTACTGTGTGACACAACCAGCAGAAGAAAAAAAAAAAAAGAAGATACATATCAGAAAAGAAGAAAAAGGGGAGAGGTAAAGAATTATCTACACCTGTACCTGTGGTATGAGTGTGGGTGAAATGCTTTTTAACAAATACACATATAAGGAGAGGCTTGATATATTTGGGCAGGTTTGGAATACAAATTCTAACATCCCATAAATGTCGATTCCTGCAGGAACAAGATGTTGGGACATTTTACCAGTCAGCCAAAAGCCAATTACTTTGAATGCACAGCCAGTCTGGTGTCTTAGTGGTGAACACTATGGTTTTGTACAGCTAAGGTCCAGCTCCTATATGCACACATTGGGGGGAGACTTACTAAAACTGGAGCACTCAGAATCTGGCGCAGCTCTGCATGGCAGCCAATCAGCTTCTAACTTTAGCTTGTTCAATTAAGCTTTGGCAATAAAACCTGGAAGCTGATTGGTTTCTATGCAGAGCTGCACCAGATTTTGCACCATGCAGTGTTAGTAAATAATCTCCATTGCTCCCTCTATATTAACAGGAATCACCTCAAAGTTATCTGGTTTCCTCTAATAAAACAAACAAATGTTATTGTAGGTTAATCAGTTTCTAGTGATACCTGTCTCAGTATGACTTGGAAAGGCAATGAATGCCACTAAAGGAAGTTACAATCCAACCTCCCTGCCACAATCATGTCTCCATTAATCTAGGAGGACATCAATTAAGTTATTTTTTTTAAAAAGCAGAAAAAAAAATAAAAAACAAATGAATAATAGATAGATAAATAAAAATAACATTCAATTTTCAAAAGTCAGCGCAAGGCACATTACTTATCTTCAGTCAGATGTGTCCCTTGTGCTGCTGTATCCTCCTTTAGATAAAATCTTCCTTCACTGATGTCCTTCCACCCTCGGCACCATAATCTGCCGGTGTACAGGATTAATAGAGCTAAAGGGCTGTTCCAGGCTCCCAACAAGAGAGCGTAACTAAGCTCACCCTTTCCATCTGGCCGCTTCATTCATAGAAGATGTACTACAGCTTCTATGAATGAAACGATCTCTGATTGGAGGGGGCAGTGCTAGCAATCATCCCCTCATCCTCCATTCATAAATATGCATTCATAGAAGCTGTAGTATGGCTCTATTAACTCCGCCACACCAAAAAGACTACTGTGATGGTGGTGGGGAGCATCAGAGCATGCTTTCATCTAAAGGAGGACAAAGCAAAACAACATCCTACTGAAGGTCATCCCTTGTGCTGATTGCCTTTTTAATACTGTTTATTTGATGCACCCTTGCTTGCATAATTGTACAGTATATGTTCCTTTTGTTGGGAAGTACTGTGTGTGATGGAGGAGATACCCACTGGCAGCACTGACATTTCAGGGAAGAGTGTCCCCCAATATGACATATTAACGTTTCATGCATGTTGTTCCAAAAAGGACAATTTTTAATGTGTCTTCTCATTAATCGTCACACACTTGTGGGATCACATTGTTCTACTTACCTACAACAGTCAGAATGAAAAGAAGAGTAGACACAGCCGCTGTGCCATAAAACATGATGCTGATATTGTGTCCAGTCAGCTCCATATTATCTGATCTTGGGACCAACACTGGAGGCAGGAGGAAACCAATCGCAGTGCCAAACTGTAGAAAAAAGTGAAAATGTTAAAAGGGAACATAGCTGGATTTTACCAGAGTGCCTTTCAGATATAACCTGTTGGACCAGGCAGAATTTTGGAATTATGTTCAGTAAAAGGACTTTGGAGAGAAGGATATGTTAAAAAGGATCACAAAAATGACAAAACGTACATTAGTATAGTTTGCAGACTGTCCACCTAGTAAGCAGGCAGCAGGATGTTTAAACCGGCATCATCGCTAAAGTAATTATAGAGCAGTATTTCTCAACCAGGGCTCAGTGGATCTCTAATGTCTGGTATACAAGGACTGAAAATGGGCCGGTTCAGCAGGAACCAGCTGAATTTCGCTCTGTGTGTTCCACTGTCTGTTCAACAAATGGTCCTGCTGGAAAACCAGCATTCAATGGCTGCAGTGCTGATCTGTGTATTCTGACAGGAGTCTCTGCTGTCAGAGTAAAATAGCACAGTGGGGAAAATCCCTGCATTCACATCACTTGTGTGGATGCGGGGACCTGTCAGGTTTTTTCATCCAACCCGCTGGTTGAACAAAATAGAAAAAAAAAAAAAAACCTGTCCATATATACCCTGCTTAAAGTGTTACTAAACCCACAACAGTAAAACCAGTCTGCATATGCATTAAAGCATGCTTGATAAGACTCACTGTGGAACCTAGGGGGTTAATCATTTGCATTGTGCAAAAACGCTGTTTGATCCTGACTTCTCTGATCCTCCCCTTTTTCCAGTGTCCCCCTCTTATCTCCTGATAAGACATATCCTGTGCAGACACTCGGCACATGCTCAGTTTGGTATGTATTGTTAAAGAGGTTTTTTTCCCCCTTGCATGTGATCAGAACAGGGCCAAATCAGCACTGTCCAGACAGAGGTTAGGGGTTCTGCATCCTCCTTGAGTACAGAGAAAAATTCCTCCTACAAGCTTTAACCAGTGCTCGGATAGACACTGATAGAAGTCACAAGACTGCTACATACTGCTGATGAGAAAATGTATTTAGCAGTTTATAGTTACTAAAATAATTGCATTTCCATGTTGTGTGTACTGTGGGAGACCAGATATAGTGAATGCAGGTTCCGGGGAGACCCGATATAGTGAATGCAGGGTCCGGGGAGACCCGATATAGTGAATGCAGGGTCCGGGGAGACCCGATATAGTGAATGCAGGGTCCGGGGAGACCCGATATAGTGAATGCAGGGTCCGGGGAGACCCGATATAGTGAATGCAGGGTCCGGGGAGACCCGATATAGTGAATGCAGGGTCCGGGGAGACCCGATATAGTGAATGCAGGGTCCGGGGAGAGCGGATATAGTGAATGCAGGGTCCGGGGAGAGCGGATATAGTGAATGCAGGGTCCGGGGAGAGCGGATATAGTGAATGCAGGGTCCTGGGTTTAGTAACACTTTAAGGCTCCTCCAGAGATTGCTAGGGGTTTCTTGAGTAATTTCTGTCTCTCAGATAAATTAACCGCTGACAATTCTCAATAAGCAATTCTTCCCACAGAGTGGTGTGACATGCTGAAGAGGAATCGCTGGCGAGCTCTGCATAGTACCTCTGCTGAAGTGGACATATAGGAATTCACTGTAAGCAATCCCAAACCTTGATGACACGGCTGTGCTCATGCAGTCACACTGAATTTAAATGTTCACAAAAATGCTGCAAGAAGCATCCCGCAATTCAGGAAGTGGGTGCAGTGGTTTGGGTTTTGGGGATGGCATATGTGACCATGCTGCACATTACTTGGATGTAATATGGTCTAAAACATGGACTAAGCCTTTAAAGGATAAGTTGACTTTTGGGAACATGTTACATATCCCACCTGTTTTTAGGGTGTAACATGTTCCCAATGCTGCAGCGGCTGCCCAATTCTCACCTCTCTGACAGCAGCACAGGGAAAGGTTCCCCATATAAGCTGTCACTTTTTAAGAACAGAGTTCTGTGAATGAATGAACTACAAGTCTCAACAGCCATAGCGGCTGTCGGCTTGTAGTTCTCAATGAACCACCATGGTGCTGTGAGCGCCATGGTAGTTCATTTATTCTTCCTGTTGCATATCTGCTTGCTTGCCCGTACATCCTGTATGGGCAAGCAGATATACTGAACGGTCTGCAGGAGTCCTGCATGGCACCAGCAATCTGCTGATCGCTGGTGCAATGCTTTACAGGCTTCCTGCAACAAAAAGTAATACATGCACCTTTTTTCTTTACCTGCAAAAAAATTTGCTTTGTTTTTTTGTGGTCAAAAGGTGAACTTATCCTTTAAGGGCTATTCCTCCATTCCCATGTAAGAGCGGGCTTGATAAATGGGTGAATGTAGCAGCAGGGCAGCTAAAGAAGAAAAAAAAAAAAGGAATAGCAACAGTAAGGGAGACTGACATTTAAAGTGCATGTCTGGGCAAAAATATGTAATTATATTTTATATATATATATATATATTTTTTTTTTTTTTTCTCCAGTACATCTCTCCAATATACACTATATTGTCGAAAGTATTAGGACACCCCTCCACATCAATGGATTCAGGTGTTCCAATCACCTCCGTGGCCACAGCACAGGTGTATAAAATCAAGCACCTAGGCATGCAGACTGTTTCTACAAACATTTGTGAAAGAATGGGTCGCTCTCAGGAGCTCAGTGACTTCAAGCATGGTACCATGATAGGTTGCCACATTGCAATAAGTCCATCCGTGAAATTCCCTTACTACTAAATATTCCACGGTCAACTGTTAGTGGTATTATAACAAAGTGGAAGCAACTGGTAATAACAACTCAGCCATGAAGTGGTAGGCCACGTAAAATGACAGAGCGGGGTCAGTGCATGCTGAAGCGCACAGAGTGCAGTAGTCGCCAACTGCCTTCAGAGTCAATAGCTAAAGACCTCTAAACTTTGTGTGGCCTTCAGATTAGCACAATAGTGTGTAGAGAGCTTCATGGAATGGGTTTCCATGGCCCAGCAGCTGCATCTAAGCCTTACATCATCAAGTGCAATACAAAGTGTCGGATGCAGTGGTGTAAAGCACGCTGTCACTGGACTCTAGAGCAGTGGAGACATGTTCTCTGGAGTGACAAATCACGCTTTTCTGTCAGGCAATCTGATGGATATGTCTGGGTTTGGAGGTTGCCAAGAGAACAGTACTTACCTGTTTTCAGTTTTTTAAGCACTTTCAGCAGCTGATTGAATCACTTACTGAGTATGCAGCTTCTTTATCTTTTAATGATTGCCTATGTTCCAGTTTAAGCTGGTGCCACGACCGGTGCTCCAGAGGAGCACATTATCAGGGCGAACATATTAATAAAGCCAACTGCAGAAGCAGTGGGACACTAAGAAAAGAGGAGTGCATGAGACTGACAAGATCAGAGATCTGAAGACCTAGAAGACTTATCCAGAAAATTGACTGGATGACCAACAAGAGGCTGGAGGCAGTTCAGAAACTCAACAGGAAGATGAAAAGGATGGTCGACCAACTGAAACAGCAGTTGGAGAACGCCATGGAGAAGGAGGTGATGGCTCACCAGAATCTGACTAATCTCATCACTTGCTGGAGGAAGGGACCTGTTTATGCACATGGCCAAATTTTGTAAGCAGAAGAGCATGGAGTCTTATCAAAGTTGATGGAAAGTAGCATACATGTCAGAAGACTAGCAGAAACGGTGAAGAATGCCATTACTCGGTCCAAAGACATCTAATGGAAAGATTCCTGCAAGTGACACAAGATAACCAGCACTATAATACATTTTTTTTTCCTTTATATTTATTTTCTTCCACATTTGGATGCAAACCAAGTTGTAACGGTGGTAGGAACAAACTAAAACTCTACCAGGGATGCCTTACAAATGGTTGTCTTTTATTCCTGTGGTTTACACATTTTAAACAGATGTTTCTACAACTGTTCCAGCACCCTGTGCAGGGTTATAGCTTGTCCAAACCCTGTCACATTTACTGGA